>NC_084612.1:28053487-28353487 GCF_033978795.1 Nerophis ophidion
CAATATTTAAGTCTCCTAAGAAATACATTTGTCTGTTTGTGTCAGACACATTCTGAAGCATTGCACAGATTTTTTGAAGATATGCTGCATTAGAGGAAGGCGGTCTATAGCAGCAGCAGATTAGTAATGGCTTCAGATGTGGCAAGTGAACCTGGATCCAGATTGCTTCTACATCTGTCAAGTCGAGATCTCCTCTTCGCTTTATTGGAATGTGGTCTTGTACATAAAAGGCTACTCCTCCACCGTGTCTGTCTCTATCAAGTCTAATTATATTGTAACCTTGTATAAATATTTTAGTATTGTCAATTGAATCATCCAAATGAGTTTCAGAAATTGCTACTATAAGTAAATCATTTTCAAACATTATTCTACTCAACTTGATTACCTTGTTTTTCAGACTACAGATGTTCAAGTGGGCAATTTTGAGTCCTTTTTTGAGAAGTTTGATAGACATTTAAAGTTAGTAAGGATTTGCAGAATAGATGTCAACCCTAAAAACACAAAAAAACATATAGACCAGGAAACCACAAACTATGCACCTAAAAATCGATTATTTCCCCCACTTCTAGTTGGCAGAGTGAAAAGATAGCTTTTTAAGCAACATTATGCGGCAACAGAGTTAGTGGATTTGTTCTCATATTGCATGTGTTTTGGGGGTTTGCGTGTATTTTCGATGAAGCTTTGCATTCATTTACGTGTTGTGTTTAAAATATATATATATATGTATTTGTTTGGCGGTTTGAGTGTGTTTTGAATGCGGCTGTGCGTTTCCCCCAGGCCACCGTACTTTTAGCATTTTGCTGAAAGAATATGTTCAAAAAGTTTTAGAAAGGAGCATATATATTTGACCATGTTTGAAAGACCTAGATCTCAGATGGTGTACCTAATGACGTGGCCACTGAGCGTATATTGCACAAAAAGGCATCTTAATGTCACATGACCCCAAAGCAGTGGTTCTCAAATGGGGGTACGAGTACCCCTGGGGGTGCTTGAAGGTATGCCAAGGGGTACGTGAGATTTGTTTTTATATATTCTAAAAATAGCAACAATTCAAAAATCCTTTATAAATATATTTATTGAATAACACTTCAACACAATATGAATGTAAGTTCATAAACTGCGAAAAGAAATGCAATAATAAAATATTCAGTGTTGACAGCTTGATTTTTGTGGACATGTTCCATAAATATTGATGTTGAATATTTCTTATTTTGTGAAGAAACGTTTATAAATAAGTTCATGAAGCCAGATGGATCTATATTACAATCCCCAAAGAGGGTACTTTAAGTTGATGATTACTTCTATATGTAGACATCTTTATTTATAATTGAATCATGTGTTTATTGTTCAACAAGTTTTTAGTTATTTTTATCTTTTTTTCCAAATAGTTCAAGAAAGACCACTACAAATGAGCAATATTTTGCACTGTTAAACAATTCAATAAATCAGAAACTGATGCCATAGTGCTGTATTTTACTTCTTTATCTCTTTTTTTCAACCAAAAATGCTTTGCTCTGATTAGGGGGTACTTGAATTAAAAAAAATGTTCACAGGGGGTTCATCACTGAAAAAAGGTTGACAACCACTTCCCTGAAGGATCATATTCATATTACTCACTGCTCTAGTTTCCCGAACATGTGAACGCATCACACTGTTGCGTGGTGCAAGCTCGTCCGCGGAGGCGCGCGCACGTTCCAGCACCGTGGCCAGCGCTCCACGCCGCAGTGTCTGTGCGTGGATTCAACCGGTGGCTTTGTAGTGTGCAGCACGGCTACTTTTAAAGAGCACGCGTGAATGAAGCGCACACAGGACCGAGGTTTATCGCACATCCGGGACCTGCTCATTGCTTTTTGCGCTCACTTTTCTTTCTTCTTTCTATGTTGGGTTGTAAATGTGTGATCCTCCGTCGCGTGGGTAGGTGTGCCGCCGGACGAGAGCTCGACTGGGCTGCGTGGAAAAGCGCGAGTCGCGGCGCCTCTAAGAGAGCCTCCGTGATTTAAGGATGCTGGTGGGAAATGCCTGGAGACAGAGATGACGAGATTTGTCAAAAGGCACTCGAACTCCTCACGGATCTTTGCTCCACGGGGGAAGTGAAAAGCGAAAACTGCCTGGATTTCATCTACTATTTCCGTGATTTGGCCAGGCCACGATATTCAGACTCAGGTGAGGAGAAAGCATTTTAAATGAATGGAGGTTCAAAAATGCACGTGACTTCTTTTAATCTACCTTAAACTTCAAACAGGCACACATGAGCCCATTGTGCACCCAGTTGTTACTATGGTGTTGTAATAAATTCCCATTGCAATCAAACCTTAATGCATTGTTCTCCTGCATGTTAAATACAACAGCAGTATCTATTATCATTATTGCATTGCATTGTATTTTTTTAAATGCAATGCATTTATGACTAGCGCAGGGGTAGTAGCTGTGGATATAACTGACTCTGCACTACCTGTACTCTTACTGTAACATTATTCGCTGAAAGAGTGGTGCCCAATGTGTGTCCCATGGGACAGATCTGGCCCACCAAATGATTTAGACCAGGGGTCTCAAACACACGGCCCGCGGGCCAAATGCATCCCGCGAGACGTTATTTTGCGGCCCACACCTTAATATGAAAATTTTATGCTGGTGTGGCCCGCAAGTTTTATATGAATGGCTTTTTACAGCATCATACTTGTACACCCTCGATATTTCCAGGAGACTCCCAGCTTTCAGTGCCCCTCCAGGGGTAGTAATAATTCTCCCGGATTCCGTGCAATTAATAACATTAGGAGGGTACCGTCTTTAGTGTCTTCTACAACCTGTTTAAATAGCGTGCCAGTCCAGTCACATGTTGAATTTGGCTTTGGTCGACGCAATAAGCCAGTGGTTCTCAAATGAGGGTACGCGTACCCCTTGGGGTACTTGAAGGTATTCCAAGGGGTACGTGATGATTTTTTAAAAATATTCTAAAAATAGCAACACTTCAAAAATCCTTTGTAAATATATTTATTGAATATGACAGTAAGTTCATAAACTGAGAAAAGAAATGCAACAATGCAATATTCAGTGTTGACGGCTAGATTTTTTGTGGACATGTTCCATAAATATTGATGTTTAAGATTTATTTTTTTGTGAAGAAATGTTTAGAATTAAGTTGATGAATCCAGATGGATCTTTATTACAATCCCCAAAGAGGGCACTTTATGTTGATGATTACTTCTATGTGTAGAAATCTTTATCTATGATTGAATCACTTTTTATATCTTTTTTTTCCAAATAGTTGAACCAGGAACTGATTAACGTGGACCCCGACTCAAACAAGTTAAAAAACTTATTCGGGTGTTACCATTTAGTGGTCAATTGTACGGAATATGTACTGAACTGTGCAACCTACTAATAAAAGTTTCAATCAATCAATCAATCAAAAAAGACCACTTCAAATGAGCAATATTTTGCTCTGTTATACAATTTAATAAATCAGAAACTGATGACATAATGCTGTATTTTACTTCTTTATCTCTTTTTTTCAACCAAAAATGCTTTGCTCTGATTTGGGGGTGCTTGAATTAAAAAAATGTTCACAGGGGGTACGTCACTGGAAAAAGGTTGAGAACCACTGCAATAAGCGACTGCAAGACATAGTTGATCAACAGCCACATAGGTTACATTGTAGCCCTAACTCTTTCGGGCTACTATACCCCCCCCCACCTCGCGCCCCCATTGTAGTCCGGAAGAGTTAGGGCTGCATTGGATTCTGGGTATTTGTTCTGTTGCGTTTATGTTGTGTTTGTCAATCTTGTGTGGCGCATATTTGTAACAGTGTTAAAGTTGTTTATACGGCCACCCTCGGTGTGACCTGTATGGCTGTTGATCAAGTATGTCTTGCCGTCATCTCCGTGGGTCTGCAGAAGCCTCACACAATCTGCGACTGTGCCAGCACACTAATTGTATGGCGGAAAAGGGGACGAGACGACTTGTTGTAAAGGTTGCTAAAGACAGAGCAACGGCACGCCCTTAGGGAGAATAATTGCCCCGGGAGATTGTCGGGAGGGGCACTGATATTCGGGTGTTTCCCGGAAAGCCATTCAAAGAAGGTGAATTCATTAAAAAGTGCATGTTAGATTTTTTTAAGAAATCTTTATTTGCAGACCAGCCTCACCCAGGACTGCATCCAGTGGCCCCCAGGTAAATTGAGTTTGAGACCCCTGATTTAGACTTAGACTTCCTTGTACCGTCATTCAAATTTGAACTTTACAATAAAGATAAGAACGGAATTCTATTGCATTAACTTGTTGCAGTGCAGGATACAAGAGCAATAAGGTGCATATATGAATTAATAAATTATGAATATATTGCACTTTTTCATATGCATCCACATTCATGGATCTACAAACTCTGTTTCCATATGAGTTGGGAAATTGTGTTGGAAGTAAATATAAACAAAATACAATGATTTGCAAATCCTTTTCAACCCATATCCAATTGAATGTACTACAAAGACAAGATATTTGATGTTCAAACTCATAAACTTAATTTTTTTTTGCAAATAATAATTAACTTAGAATTTCATGGCTGCAACCTGTGCCAAAGTAGTTGGGAAAGGGCATGTTCACCACTATGTTACGTCACCTTTTCTTTTAACAACACTCAATAAACGTTTGGGAAATAATTCCACTTTCAAAGCTCCAAAAACTTGTTTCCTCAGTTCCCATTCTTTTTTTATGTAGAGTTTCAGTCGTTCAACAGTCCGGGGTCTCCGCTGTCGTATTTTACGCTTCATAATGCGCCACACATTTTCGATGGGAGACAGGTCTGGACTGCAGACGGGCCAGGAAAGTACCCGCACTCTTTTTTTACGAAGCCACGCTGTTGTAACACGTGCTGAATGTGGCTTAGCATTGTCTTGCTGAAATAAGCAGGGGCATCCATGAAAAAGACTGCGCTTAGATGGCAGCATATGTTGTTCTAAAACCTGTATGTACCTTTCAGCATTAATGGTTCCTTCACAGATGTGTAAGTTACCCATGCCTTGGGCACTAATGCACCCCCATACCATCACAGATGCTGGCTTTTGAACTTTGCGTTGATAATAGTCTGGATGGTTCGCTTCCCCTTTGGTACGGATGACACGATATCGAATATTTCCAAAAACAATTTGAAATGTGGACTCGTCAGACCACAGACAATTTTTCCACTTTGCATCAGTCCATCTTAGTTCATCTCGGGCCCAGAGATGTTGTTGATAAATGGCTTTCGCTTTGCATAGTAGAGCTTTAACTTGCACTTACAGATGTAACAACAAACTCTATTTAGTGACAGTAGTTTTCTGAAGTGTTCCTGAATCCACGTGGTGATATCCTTTAGAGATTGATGTTGGTTTTTGATACAATGCCGTTTGAGGGATTGAAGGTCACGGTCATTCAATGTTGGTTTCCGGCCATGCCGCTTATGTCGAGTGATTTCTCCAGATTCTCTGAACCTTTTGATGATTTTATGGACCGTAGATGTGGAAATCTCTAAATTTCTTGCAATTGCACTTTGAGAAACGTTGTTCTTAAACTGTTTGACTATTTTCTCACGCAATTGTAGACAAAGCGGTGCACCTCGCCCCATCCTTTCTTGGGAAGCTGTTTTTTATACCCAATCATGGCACCCACCTGTTCCCAATTAGCCTGCACACCTCTGGGATGTTCCATATAAGTTTTTGATGAGCATTCCTCAACTTATTTAGTATTTATTGCCACCTTTCCGAACTTCTTTGTCACATGTTGCTGGCATCAAATTCTAAAGTTAATGATTATTGCAACAAAAAAAAGGTTTATCAGTTTGAACATGAAATATGTTGTCTTTTTTGCATATTCAACTGAATATGGGTTGAACTTGATTTGCAAATCATTGTATTCCGTTTATATTTACATCCAACACAATTTCCCAACTCATATGGAAACAGGGTTTGTACGTTGTATTGGTTTTATATTCCAGTGAGTTATCTGTTTTTGGGGGAATCATTTTGATACGTTCAAGAGTCTTATGGCCTGAGGGAAAACGCTGTTACAGAACCTGGAGATTCTGCTACAGAGGCTGCGGAACCTCTTTCTAGAGTCCAGAAGTGAAAACAGTCCTTGTTAGGGGTGGGTGGAGTCTCTACTGATTTTCTGAGCCCTGGTCAGGCAGCGGCTTTTTGCGATTTCCGGGATAGGAGGAAGAGGAGTCCATCCATTTTCTACCACGTGTCCCTTTTGAGGTCACGGGGGGTGCTGGAGCCTATCTCAGCTGCATTTGGGTGGAAGGCGGAGTACACCCTGTACAATTATCTAACTCATCACAGGGCCAACACACATAGACGGACAACATTCACACTCACATTCACACACTAGGGCCAATTTAGTGTTGCCAATCAACCTATCCCCAGGTGCATGTCTTTGGCGGTGGGAGGAAGCCGGAGTAACTGGAGGGAACCCACGCAGTCACGGGGAGAACATGCAAACTCCACACAGAAAGATCCCGAGCCCGGGATTGAACCCAGGACTACTCAGGACCTTTAAATTTTGAGGCACACGCACTAACCCCTGTTCCACCGTGCTGCATGGAAGAGGAGTCCTGATGATCATTTCCGTCGTCCTCACCACTCTTTGCAGAGACTTCCAGTCTGAGGCACCGCAGGCTCCAGTCTAGACAAGATGCAGTTGGTCAGCAGGCTCTCTATAGTGCCTCTGTAGAATGTGGTGAGAAAGGGAGGAGGGAGCTGAGCTCTTTTCATCCGACGCAAAAAGTGCACGCGCTGCTGAGCTCTTTTTACAAGAGCTCCGGTGTGTAGGGACCAGGTCATATTGTATGTTATCTGCACCCCCAGGAACTTGGTGCTGCTTACAATCTCCACTTCTGTGCTGTTGACGAGGAGAGGAGTGTGGCTGGACAGGTGCCTCCTGAAGTCGACGATGATCTCCTTGGTCTTGTCGACGTTCAGGACCAGGTTTTCAGTTCTGCACCAGTCAACCAGATAGATGTTTCACCTCCTCCCTGTAGTCCATGTCATTGTTTGTTTGGCCTGCCAATTTCACACAATTCATACTGACCCTTTGAAGAGGAACTGCACTTTTTTTGAATAATTCCCAGCAAAGTTCCCTCTAAGGTGCGTGCCTGTGCAATTGCGCACTGCTCACGCATCCTCTGCGCATGGCATATCTATGCCATGCACAAAATCAAATGAAAAAAATAAGTGCATAACAATTTTCAATGTAACTGACGACATGAGGCCACAACAGAGAGAACAGTTTTTGTCATCACTGTTCAATTATTGTCACATCTGTCGAGGCACTTTAGGAGCACATGAATTCCATCGATCACTTTATTGAGCAAAACTCTTTATTGTCAGCCATAAACACACATGACCAAAACATTGGTAGAAAAGTATCTATCTCGCAAAACTGGTCATTTTCTGCCGTACAAACAAAACCAAAACCAACTTTATCATTTGTCATATCAACAGCAGCCACTCGCTCTTTCTCACTTGCAACAACACATGAACATAAGACACTTAGCCAGTGATGCGTTTACAGCCACACAAAAAGTCATACAACTCCAACATCACACATAATGTGTAATTCCAGGTAGTTACACTATGATTTACCAATCAAATGTGTGCTTATTTTAGCGTCATTTATTAAGAATCTTAATTTATAAATATTAATCATGAAATGCTGTTATGATATTAAATAAATACTAATAAAGATATATATTTTATAAACAAAAAGGTACAGGAATGGACCCATGATCGCATGCTTACATATCATTGTGCAACATGTGAATGTTTTAATGGGAACTAAATGCGATATCTGAAAGGGTACAATTTATTTCCAAAACAGGACCCCCACCCAGACAGTACAAGTACACAGCTCATGAAAAACAATATTTTGCGTTATTGTCATTGTAAGTGGGCCAAAACATTTATATTACAAAATAATGTCATGTAAATAACTGCTGTCATTTGGTAACAATAATAAAACATTTAACTTATTTAGTCAGGTTCGGGACAGGTGAAATGCTGGTGCGGCCACAGTGTGCACATCTGATGTTGCTCACATGTGCTCCACTGAATGCTCAAGGAGTTTTTACGTTTGCTCACACACATGAAAAATCAGAGGCAACATTGATTCCCACTCCTTATGAAAGACAAACACACATATGTATTTTCTTTTTTGCATCCATTTTAACTGCAGACTTCATGATAGCCAACACACACATTAAAATGTAACTTACTGTACAATATCTGCTCTCACGGAAGAAACAAGCAGGGTGGAACAAAGCATCTTTTCTGGTCTTTTTCACCATTTCTATATCTATGTTGGCTGTCAGTGTACCAACTTCTCCGTTTATTTCTACATCATTTTACTATCCAGGTGAGAGGCATGATTTATATAATCTAGAATAAACTTTGACAAGCTCAGAGACGAGAGCTCAACAGCTCATGATATCAAAACAGCAGCATAAGGAAATTACCTGTCTGTGGCAATGTGCCAGCCAAAATAGATCCTTAACGCTAGCGCTCTTAACATTATCAGTAATATTTGGTTAATATTCAGGTCATGAAATGTAAATGGAGTATTGTTGGCACTTTTTGGATGGTTATTTATTGGGTTTTATGGTCGGAATAGACGCAATACAATGGCTCCATTGTAAACAGTGTTTTATTTACCTTTACTTACGAGTTAGAATGCATTTTAAAATAAAAACACATATGTGGTCCTGTCTCGCTTAAGGATTGGGAATTATTGGCAAAATTCCACAAAAAGTGCAGTTCCCCTTGAAGCCCACACAATCATTGATCCATACAGGGTCGCAGATCACATGCTGTGCATATGGCCTCACAATCCATAGGGGCAAACCATTTCGCGTGAGTAGACATATGTAAAATGTCAGTTAATAAATGACAGGGCGCTTCATATCAAATGTTACCGCTGATCAATTCCAAGCCCCTTCCTGCTCTGCCATTGATAGAAATATAACGTAAAATTTTCATTCCACATTGTTTCCGTCATACGTGGTGGGCCACATTAAAGTAATTATTTTTGCAAGGGTTTTTCCACTCCCTCCATGGAGTGGAGAACCATTTTTAAAATTTAAATTACACATTTGTGAGATGTTGTTCTAAAAATAAATGTGTTGTTTAATGTACTTTCCATAAATAATTTTAGTCCAAAACATGCCTCAAATTAAATTCAAGTCTGAGTGAAGTAGTATAAAAATCCTTTCATTTAAGTGTGAAAAAATGTTATGGGCAGGCGGGGTTTTGCAGGCGCTCCAAATAATACCCAAATTATAAAACTTCTACATTTAAATACTAAAGGGGCATTATGTTTAACAATTGAAATCATTGTGTTTGGCCAACAGCCCATTTGCACATTTGATTTGGATCCTTGAAGGCAAAAAGTTTGGCCACTCCTGCTCTGAAGTGTCGGAGTGTGTATCGGTGCGTGCGTGTGCGTGTTTGTGTGCGATCCAAACGAATTTAGCAGTGGACTTACTGAACTTGCTAAAATGTGTTGCGGGGAAAAAAAAGGTGTATATTTTCTCAACACCAGCTTGTACATTCAGTCACATGTGTGAAAATGTCACGTTTAATCATTGCGAGCACCCAGGCTCCTATCTGTGTGTGTGTGTGTGTGTGTGTGTGTGTGTGTTTGCGTGCGTGTGCGTGTTGTAGAGAGCAAGTGCACATTTACTGTACAACAAGTCTATCTACTTATTAATCTTTTGTTGGAACCATTTGACTGATCAACAAGTCTATCTACTTATTAATCTTTTGTTGGAACCATTAGACTGATCAACCATTCTTCATCATATATTGACTCATCAGTGACTATTTGCATTCCCTCACTCGCATATCCTCCTCCTCAGAAGCATTAGGTAGCCATGAGGTGGGATTAGAGTTTTGGAAAGCATCTGACAGCTACAACGATGACACATTAAAATGACTGAGAAAGGAAGAGAAGCAATTATAAGTCTGATTTCAGGATTCATTTGTACATAATTACACACGGAATCCGTGTGAGGATGAGGATATAAATTGGAAGTAATTTTGGGGAAATAAGAACACACTTCAACCTACAGGTATGTGCTGGCTTCAGATTTGGAATGCCCCTTAGATAGCGCTTTGGTACTACAGTGGTTGACATATAAGCAAATGGATGGCAAACAGGTGGACTTGATTGTTGATTAATTGTGATTTGAGCCAGAATTAAATGTGTTACATGGCTGCAACCAGCAGGGGCGCTATTCTTTCTCTGGCAAGTTGAGCTACGTTCAGTTCTACAATTTCGTATGTTCAATACAACACTGGCCCCTGGGATATAAACAGGAGTTCAGAACATTGTTCTATCCCATGAAAGTATGTTTCAAAACATGACATACTTAGTCAAGGAAATTAAGCCACATCTGTCTTGATTTGATGCTCTTGGTTGTCATTTTAGAGCCTGGGGATGTACCTGCAGCATAGGGACACAAAATAATGTGTCTCTATTTTGAACAGTGCTGGAATATGATGGAATGTGCTGTGAAGTGACAAACATTGGGGCTTGTTGGGAAGAGGCAATCGTCTGCTTGCTGAGCTATGTTGATACAGCAGTGTGAAAATCAGATCCCTTTTTCTGGGGTTAAATCCATTGAAATCATTGAAAACGGCTTCATGCTTTAATGAGAAAGATGCTTTCAGAAGCCAAATATTTCATTTTGATTTACAAATCATTCTGCCAAAGAGCTGTTTTTGGAAAAAGGCAGACATTTAAAAACTAACCAACTTGAAAGGTGGCTGTGTCTTTCACATGTATTTGGGGACACTTTGTTCCAGGCAGGGCAAGGCAAGTTTATTTACAGAGCACAAATTGTACAAAAGGCAATTAAAAGTGTGTTACAGAAAATAAAAAAGAAAGAAAAATAAAAATATAAAACCATAATTCAAATTAAAACCAGAAAACACAATCACCATAAAACAATTATAATGAATTAAAACCAATCAAATACTGTAGATAAAATACTGTCAGTTGTGATATGCACAATTAAATAAAAGTATTTTCAGCCTGTGAAAGTTGCCAACGTTGAGGCCTGTCTCACATCTTTAGGAAGACTAATCCAAATTTTTGGATCATAACACTGAAACATAGTTTCACCATGTTAGGTCCTGATTCTAGGCACCAGCAAGAGATCTCTTTCTGAAATTCTCAGAGCTCGAGATGGTTGATTTGGCTCCAACATTTCAGAGATGTACTTTGGCACAAGACCATGAAAAGATTTGTACACAGGAAGAGTTGTTTCAAAGTCTATTTTATGAGCAACAGGAAGCCAGTGCAGTGACCTAAGTACTGGACTAATATGGTCGTACTTCCTAGTTCTAGTCAGGACTCGAGCAGCAGCATTTTGGATGTATTGCAGATGCTCTCCAGCTTATTTAGAGAACCCAGTATGAAGGCCATTACAGTATTCTAACCTGCTGGAGACAAAGGCATGGATTAGTCTTTCGAAGTCTGATGTGTTCCTTTTTTTTCAGATTTTGGCAATGTTTTTCAGGTAGTTAAAAGCTGCTGATGGTATTGACTTAATGTGGCTGTTAAAGTTCAAGTCTGAGTCCATCATTACCCCGAGATTTCTAACCTAATTACTTGGTTTCAGGGAGAGGGTCTCAGGGTGATTAATAATAGTTTTTTTTTTGCTTCTCTGGGCTAAAGACAATGATTTGTCTGAGTTTAGCTGAAAAAATAGTTTTGTATCCGCACATTGATCTGTTCGATGCAGCAACAAAGTGAATCAGCAGGCCAATGTTTACCAGTCGTAAGTGACATGTAGATCTGAGTTTCATTTGCATACTTGTGGTACGACACATTGAAGTTGCGTATTAGCTGACTTAGTGGCAGCATGGACAAGTTCAACAATAGTTGTCCCAAAATCGTGCCCTGAGGAACTCCACAGGTCATAACCATTCGGTCAGAGACACAGTTACCAATTTTGACAAAATATATCCTGTGATCGAGAGAGGATTTGAACCAGTTAAGAGCAAAACTGGATATTACCACCAGGTTTTCTAACCGCTGTATTAAGATAGGTTGGTCAACTGTGTCAAAGGCAGCGCTAAGGTCGAGCAGAACCAAGACTGAGACTTTTCCTGCCTCTGTGTTCAGGTGGATATCATTTGTAACCTTGATCAGTGCCGTTTCGGTGCTGTTGTGGGGCTTAAAACCTGATTGGAAAATATCAAACACATTGTTAAACAGAAGGAACTCAGTAAACTGCTGGTATACAACTTCTTTTAGGACTTTGCCAAAAAATGGCAGGTTTGATATAAGACCTTATTTTTGTAATATTTTGGCATCGAGACTACGCTTCTTTAAGAGGGGCTTAATGACAACATTTTTTAAGGCCTTTTTGAAATGGTCCTGTCTGAATTGAGATGTTAACCAGACTAGCAAATTGTAATAACAAACTGCTGAGCACATATTGGAATTTACAAATCTAGTGGGTAACTCATCAAGGCATCCATCCATCCATCCATTTTGTACTGCTTTTCCCCTTTGGGGTGTGCTGGAGCCTATCTCAGCTGCATTCGGGCGGAAGGCGGCGTACATCCTGGACAAGTCACCACCTCATCGCAGGGCTAACACAGATAGACAGACAACATTCACACTCACATTCAAACACATTTAGTGTTGCCAATCAATCTATCCCCAGGTGCATGTTTTTGGAGGTGGGAGGAAGCCGGAATACCCGGAGGGAACCCACGCAGTCACGGGGAGAACATGCAAACTCCACACAGAAAGACCCTGAGCCCAGGATTGAACTCAGCACATGCACTAACCCCTGTTCCACCGTGCTGCCCTCATAAAGGCAGCATGTGTTAATGGACTCAGACTGTGGATGAGCTCTTCACCTGTTTTGTCAGTAAGAGGAGCGAAATGTGCCAGCTCTTGTTAACTAGCTGGCTGCAGAGTAGCTCTTTGTTTACCAGGAATTATTGCATTTCAATGCCTTGAACTTTATCATGAAAGAATATTGCAAACTAATTACACTTTGATGTAGAAATTAGTTGTATTGGTGGTTTGTTAATCTGTTTACTGTAGCAAAAAAGACGCGAGAGTTGTGACTGCAGCTGGTGATGATTTCAGAAAAAAATATTTCCCCTTGTTCTACGCAAAGTGTCATTGAAAATTAGCTTTTCTTTGTCAATCTCACAATAAGTTTGGAGCTTTGATTTGCGCTTTTTCATTCGGCTGAGCAGCACTCTTTTTTTGTGTCCAGACCGAGTCTTAATTTTTCCATGGTGCCTTTAACATTCTAAACTTAACAGGAGGAATGATGTCAAAACTTTTACAACACTTAATGTAAATGAGTTCAACAGTTCATCAATATTAGCATACGGAGTGTTTTGAAACCTAATCTTTTCACAAACTGTATCCGTATGCTATCATTTATGAGTCTCACAACAGCTACACACCCAACTGCTGGTTTTGGTTAACAGACAATCCATCCATCCATCCATCCATTTTCTACTGCTTGTCCCTCTCGGGTCGCAAGGGTTATCTATTCAGCCTATCCCAGGTTATTGTGGGTGGAAGGCGGGGTACACACTGAACAAGTCGCATCTCATCGCAGGACCAACCCAGACAGATAGACAGACAACATTCCCACTCACATTCACAAACTACGGCTAATTTAGTGTTGCCAATCAGCCTATCCCCAGGTGCATGTCTTCGGAGGTGGGAGGAAGCCGAAGTACCCGCAGGGAACCAATACAGTCACGGAGAGAGCATGCAAAGCAGCATCAATAACATTCCATCAATCATTCAATCAAAGTTTATTTATATAGCCCTTAAATCACAGATGTCTTAAAGGGCTGCACAAATCAAGACAACATCCTCTGCTCAGATCCCACATCAGTGCAAGAAAAAACTCAACCCAATGGGAACAACGAGAAACCTTGGAATGGACCGCAGATTTGGGTATCCCCACACTCCCGGGTGACCAGTGCAATGGATGCTGAGTAGATATGGTTAATAATGTGAAAGTCCAGGCCATAGTAGTACCAACAGGGGACCCTCTTGAATGTACACATATCAGTGTGCAGAGACATCACTGTCTGATGCATAAGGAGTGGGCCACCTCTAGTCCTGACTTCATGTAAAAGTCCAGTCCATTGGGAGGCCAGCAGGGGATTAGTCAGCAGCGCAGAGACGTCACCAACTGATGCAAAGAGGAGTGATCCATCCTGGAACCCGACTTGGAACAGCTCGCGCGTCCTCTGTGGAGGCTGATCAGTGGTCACCTGATAACCTCTCCGCGCAGGAGAGGGAGCACAGCAGAAAAGAGAGACAAAAGATCAACTGGTCCAAAAAGGGGTCTATTTAAAGGCTCAAGTATGCAATTGAGTTTTAAGATGGAACTTAAATGCTTCTACTGAGGTAGAATCTTTAACTGTTAAGGGGATGGGCAATATGTGCACTCAAATAGTTAAGAGGAGATGCCTTGTTAAACAAGACAAATTAATTTGGTTTCAGCCAAGTTTCGTTGAGACCAATGAAGTTAAAATTGTTGTCTCTAATGACCTCATTAACTAAAAACGTTTTGGGAGACAATGATCTGATGTTTATTATAGGTAGAGAGCTTGGGAATTTTTGTTAATGGTATCCATAGTACTGATATTAATAGCATTATGTTTATTTTGTGTAGTGTAATTTCGATAAAATCTAAAAATGTATATGATGGGGATCTTGAGATTATTTGCTTGGTGCTGTGATAGAATGAATGTGTTATAATTTGCCACTTCACTAGAATGCATGTTCACCTCTGGCACAGTCACTGCAGAAAAAAGATTATGTGAGTTGTGTATTATTCTACGAGAAATGCTATGTGTTCAGGAATTTTTCAGCCTGGCGCTGGTTAGTTTTAGTTTAACTGACTCTTCACCTAGGCTAACAGGCACTGTAGTTGCCTGTGTCCGAGCTTGCTCTAGTGTACTTAGTCAAGCTTGACTCAAATAGTAGTCTATATTTATGGAAAGAGTGATGGCGCCTTCTGGGTTATGGTGAAGGCCATTTCTCTTCAGCAAGCTTGGTTTGGCCCAGAAAGAAGGCCAATTATCAATAAACATTAGTCCCTGCTCTCTACAAAAACTAGCAAGCCACTTGTTAAGCGAGACTAATCTGCTATACCTCTCATCATTGCCTCTAGCAGGCAGGGTGCCAGAGACAACTAATTGATGCCGTGACATCTTTTGAGCGAGATTTCAAGTCCGAGCTATGTTCCTCTTGGTAATCTCTGACTGACTCATCCTAGTGTCGTTGGAGCCCACATGTACAACTATGTTTGTGTAGCTCGAGGTGTGATTAGCCTGTTGTACATGTTTACTAGGCCTGTTGCAAGTCAGCTCTCTAAGACTCGCTTCAATGTCAGGTGCCCTGGCCCGGGGAATACAATTAATAATGGCCGGTTTACTAAACTGTATGTTCCAGGTAGAGCAGGGCGATATTGGCTTTTATTAATATCGCAATATTTTTATGCCATATTGCGATATATATTACGATATTTTGCATTAACCTTGAATAAACACTTGCTGAACTTAATCTCTGCAGTATGATGATTCTATGTATCAACATTAAAACATTCTTCTTCATACTGCATTAAAATATGCTATTTTTAAACTTTCATGCAGAGAGGGAAATCACAACTAAGTCAATTGACCAAAACTGTATTTATTAAATACTCTTCATTCTCTCACAGGTGACTTTTTAAATGAAAGAACAAATTAATACTGTTGCTACCTTTTTGTAGTAACACTTCTGCTGCATACTTTGCATATTGCTGTTGTCTGCTGAATATCTTCCCACTTGAAGCCAAACCACCGCCAGATGATGGATCCCCTGCTCTTTATTTTGGGCATTTATTGTTCTTCCTCCATTTGTGATCAGTTTCACAGCTTCTCTCTCTTGTATTGTCACAAGCTCTGCGCCGCTCTGCTTGCACGACATGCCTCAGCTAACGTTAGCCATGCTGCTACCTCTCTGGTCGGCGAGAGCGTATGATGCTAGACGCGCGAGATTATGTGACGTATGTAAGAAGGCAGGCTTGTTTTCCGTCTCTGTGAGAAGGAGAGATGAGGAGGAGTAAGAAACGCCACTAATGTAATGCCCGCAGCTAAAAGGAACTGTGTGAGAACATATAATCGAATATTACGATAGAGTCATTTTCTATATCGCACAGAGACAAATCTGCGATATATCGTTTGTATCGATATATCGCCCAGACCTAGTTACAGGTGATGGAGTCCCCTATGACTAAGGTGTGGTGTCCGGTAAACTAGTGTGTAGAACTAGCTAAAGGGCTAAATCTATTATATCAACCGGTTCACTCTGGCTTGTAGGCCGCTTAAGGCTACTACAAGCTGGGCTAGTCAGCTCTCTACAGCTAAAGCTAGCAAACGTGTCTGCGACGTCTAAAGTTACAAATTGACTGCGCTCTAACTGGTGGACACAGTCAACGTATCCATGAGAATGGTGCACAAAGAGCAGGGAGCCGTACACACTTTGCTTTTCTTTCACCGAGCTGGGGCAGCTTTGGTTACTATAATAGGCTGAGGAGGACGTGCACAACTTATTTTGAAGACAGAATTATTGATTGTGCCATATCTAAAGTTAGGGGAATCATTGTAATCCCTGGTTTCACCAAGCTTTTATGATGGTCATGCAGTCTCCATAGGTGATAGTGGAGAGGAGAAAGACAGTGAAGCATCTTTGGAAGGTGTAGATGCAGCAGGTGGGATCCAGGTTTGCGGTGAATGCTGTGATGAAGGTAAATATGATGATAGAGGAGTTTCTGCATCAGAATCCTATATCCATCGGAGCAGATGGAGGTGCTGCTGTGGTTCCTGTGGCTGAGTCATTTGCTGGGTTCCTCGGTGGCAGCGGAGGATCTAGTCCAGGCCTAATGTGATGCCTCAGAGCGTGGAGGTTTTCCGCCAGTCGTTTCACTCCACCTCTGTCCAGGTGTGGGCCTTTTCCTTGAAACAGATCCTCTCTTTGCCAGAAGAGATTGAAATTGTCAATATTATGCAGTCCTCTGGACTCACAGACTTTGGACAGCCATGTATTTATTCAGCTGAAGCAGTTGGCTGAACTGTTTAACCTCCTGTTGATGTTTGTGAGGGGACCCCTCACTGATGAGTGTTGATATTTCCACTTTATCAACACTCTCAAAAATTTTATTGATGTCTTGCTTCAGGATTTCAGACTGTTGGTTTCTTACGCCCACGGCATCCACATGCACAATCAGTTGTATAATCCCTTGGTGTTTAGCCAGGACCTCAAGTAGATGCTTCGTGGTGTCTCAGACGGTGGCACTTGAAAAGCTGCATGTGAACATTTGGTTTATTGTAGCCTGTATGTTACTTAAGTAAAGCACTGTACAAGTATTAAGTAAACAATGAATTATATAACTGGGCTAGATCAGAATAAACTAAATTCAGCTCTAGGAATGGAGAGTAATGAAGACTGAACACAGGTTTTAAGTTTAAATGGTACCAAATTATATTAAAGAATTATAGGAAAAATAAACAACAACAAAAAGACATGTAAATTCGAATGGCCATTCACATTTCAACATAAATTACAGAACGTTCAATATTTACAATGTGATACAGTACTTGATTCAGTCCTTGTTTTTACCAAGAATGGTATAGGCGCAACACGACAGTTCATTAAACGACCTCGCACAGTCCACGTTGTGGTGGCAGTGTCCAGAGGGGGTTTAGTGAAGGTAACGGGTAAATGTGAAAGTTCAGGGAGGACAGAAATGAACTTGTTGCGTTATGGAAAACCAAAGGGAAAAAACAGAGCGGCTGCTGAGGAGCCTCCTACCCGCCCGGCTCGGTTGGGTGGATTCAGTTCGGTTGGTTCGGTTCCAGGCATAAAGCTTCAGACTCTAGTTCAGGCTCTAGCTCACCATCCAACATGGCCTGTACAACAAGGGCAAGACCAGTCAATTTTCCAGTGCGTGCAGACAAAATACATTCAGATACTAAATACTAAATAATACTACTGTATTCAAATAGCAAGCATATTTCTTAATATTGCACAATAATTCATGAATACAATTAGAATAAATAACATAATAATTTTTATATCAAAATATTAATTCTCTAATATCAAAATCTACCAATTGCAACCACAAATAAAGTGCATAGCAGACAGTGGTTCACCGGACTGCATCATAAAATGCATTGGATGCATAGCATTGACAACCATCAAACAATTAACACAACCCAGAAACAAATCAGACAATTGTTGAGAGTGCTAACGTTTCATTCAGTTTACTATATTCAAAGAAACAGGCATATAAGCAGATGCTAACCGCTCCATTCAAAATGAATGTAGCGGCTAAGCTACACAGATGCAACTCACCAATTCCGCAGATAAATCACACTTAAACACTCTCGCACGACGACCCATGGCTTTAGTAGTTGGCTTCTGCAGTTCGACATTATTACATTTCAGTTAAAAGCTTAGTTAGTAATTAGTGTCAAAACCGAGTCACATACCTGCAGCACCGTCCCTCTCGCTCTTTCTGGAAGCAGCCCACTACTGGATTTAATCCTTCCCGCAATATGTCACGTGACCGCATGATGCAACGACGCACGCGGTCATGTGACCGCGTGACGTAATGACGCACGCAAAGACACGAAAATAAATAGGATATTTAATTGGGATTTTATAGATTATTTAAATAGAAATATATTTAATTAGAAATAATATTCAATGGGGTTTTGAGAGGATATTTAAATACAATTATTTAAATAGGAAGATTTAATTACAAAGAATATTCAATGGGGTTTTAAAAGGATATTTAAATGAGGATATTTAATGGGGTTTTGTCACCCAGGTTACATCATGTTTATGTTAGATATGTTGGCTTAGCCCTATGTTTATTGCAGGTGTCTTTATAGAGTCTTGGAAAAGACGTGTTATTTAGCTTTACATAACAGTTTTTCCCCCTTTGGTTTAGTGGTACCACTTACCACTCATCAAGTCCTCTTTTTACTTTCCATGGAAAAATATTTTCTTTCAGTTAAGTCTGGGCGACATATCAATATACACGATATATCGTGGTCTTGTCTCTGTGCGATATAGAAAATGTCTATATTGTGATATTTGAGTATACTGTACGTTTTCACGCAGTTGCTTTTAGCTGCGGGCATTACATTACAGGCTCTTCTCGCTCTTTCGTGTGTCTCCTTCTTACAGACAAGCACACCTTACATACGTGACATACTGTCACGTCATACGTCACATACGTATACGCCCTTCGCGGAGCACAGAGGTAGCAGCATGGGTAACGTTAACTGTGATTCTAGCGGAGCCGTGCAATTGGTAACACGAGAAAAAGAAGGTGCGAATGAAGGAAGAATCAATTCCCAAGAAAAACAGCAGCGGGTCCATTGTCTGGCGGTGGTTTGGCTTCAAGTGGGAATATGTCGAACAGACAACCGTAATTTATCAAGTATGGGCCAAAAGCGTTGCTACAAAAAATAGCATTACTGCTATTATGTAGCATAATTTGAAAAGTCACCTGCTAGATAATGAAGAGTGGTTACTCCGCACATCAACATTTCCGTTCGGTGCCACAGAGCCCACACCTAAAAATGCCAAGGCAAACATTTCCAGATCAACACCGTATGAAAAAAATAGTCAACAGAATTAAATTATATCTGTAGTAACCTACCACATAGCGAAAGACAAACACTATTTGATTTCCTATTATGCAGCTCATTTTTATTTGACACTTGAAATGTTGCTGACAATCTAGCACTTCCTATTTTGGAAATGACATGAACATTTGTGCCATTGCTTAATAACTTTTTAATAAATACAGTTTTGGTCAATTGACTTAATTGTGACTTCCTTCTCTGCATGAAAGTTTAAAATGAGCATATATTACTGCAGTATGAACAATAATGTTTTAATGTAGACACATAGAATCATCATACTGCTGTGATTATATGCATCAAGTGTTAATTCAAGGCCAAGGTAAAATATCGAGATATATATCGTGTATCGCGATACGGCCTAAAAATATCGAGATATTAAAAAAAAGCCCTGTCCCCCAGCCCTACTTTCAGTGCACACATTTCTTTTTGATATATCCAACAGCTTTCACTGGGAGTCATTGTTTTGGTTACTCCTTAAGCCATGTTGAGAGGGTTGTTGTTGCTGACTCATGAGATTATAAAAAGCATAAGAAACAAACAAATAAATTAAAAGTTTAAAAATTATTCAGTCTTTGTTAACTTAAAACAAATTGAATAAAATTATATCCAAGACTTGTAGAATGATTTAAAAGCCAATAAAACAGCAATCAAGCAGGGGCAAACAGAGACAAGTCTGCACTGCTAGGAATCAGGAAGCAATGTTCTCCAAGCAGTAGAGAAAAGTACATGGGCTAATTTAACAAGGGTGTAAAAATATCCTTGTCACCAAGAAAACCACTGTAGGTTTTTGTGGTTCTAATAAAATTGCTTCTATTCGGAATATTCAGCAGTATGCAAAACTCAGATATACATATTTGATATTTTAGTATGATGATGATATACAACTAGAAAACCAGACTTCTACCAAAAACCAACACGTCAGAGGTTAAAACAAGGCAGGTTGTTATATGTGAGTGTTTTTTAATGGATGTAGTTTTGAGAACAGACGGTACCATTGTGAGTCCGGCAGGTTGCCATTCACTGTGACCATGGGCCTGACCTACCAGGATCAAGTGCTAAATAATGTGTGTAAACTATACAATTTCGCATACTAATAATGGGTGTGTTGTGGTTGATCTACTAAGACTGCGTGTAAATTGATAAAAAGTGCAAAAGTGGTGCAAATTAGTCTATAAATTAGATATTTGTGTGTACTGCAGGCTGTCACCATGCAGACATTTTATTGCACATCCATGGTATCGGGCTACAACCTGTGGTGTTTTGCTATCAATCAATCAATCAATCAATGTTTACTTATATAGCCCTAAATCACTAGTGTCTCAAAGGGCTGCACAAACCACCACGACATCCTCGGTAGGAAAACTCACACCCAGTGGGACATTGGTGACAATAATGACCCAGTGGGACGTCGGTGACAATGATGACTATGAGAACCTTAGAGAGGAGGAAAGCAATGGATATCGAGCGGATCTAACATGATACTGTGAAAGTTCAATCCACAATGGATACAACACAGTCGCGAGAGTCCAGTCCAAAGAGGATCCAAGACACAGCAGCGAGAGTCCCGTTCACAGCGGAGCCAGCAGGAAACCATCCCAAGCGTAGGCGGACCAGCAGCGCAGAGATGTCCCCAGCCGATACACAGGCGAGCAGTACATGGCCACCGGATCGGACCGGACCCCCTCCACACGGGAGAGTGGGACATAGAAGAAAAAGAAAAGAAACGGCAGATCAACTGGTCTAAAAAGGGAGTCTATTTAAAGGCTAGAGTATACAAATGAGTTTTAAGGTGAGACTTAAATGCTTCTACTGAGGTGGCATCGCGAACTGTTACCGGGAGGGCATTCCAGAGTACTGGAGCCCGAACGGAAAATGCTCTATAGCCCGCAGACTTTTTTTGGGCTTTGGGAATCACTAATAAGCCGGAGTCCTTTGAACGCAGATTTCTTGCCGGGACATATGGTACAATACAATCGGCAAGATAAGATGGAGCTAGACCGTGTAGTATTTTATACGTAAGTAGTAAAACCTTAAAGTCACATCTTAAGTGCACAGGAAGCCAGTGCAGGTGAGCCAGTACAGGCGTAATGTGATCAAACTTTCTTGTTCTTGTCAAAAGTCTAGCAGCCGCATTTTGTACCAACTGTAATCTTTTAATGCTAGACATAGGGAGACCCGAAAATAATACGTTACAGTAGTCGAGGCGAGACGTAACAAACGCATGGATAATGATCTCAGCGTCTTTAGTGGACAGAATGGAGCGAATTTTAGCGATATTACGGAGATGGAAGAAGGCCGTTTTAGTAACGCTTTTAATGTGTGCCTCAAAGGAGAGAGTTGGGTCGAAGACAACACCCAGATTCTTTACCGTGTCGCCTTGTTTAATTGTTTGGTTGTCAAATGTTAGAGTTGTATTATTAAATAGAGTTCGGTGTCTAGCAGGACCGATAATCAGCATTTCCGTTTTTTTGGCGTTGAGTTGCAAAAAGTTAGCGGACATCCATTGTTTGATTTCATTAAGACACGCCTCCAGCTGACTACAATCCGGCGTGTTGGTCAGCTTTACGGGCATGTAGAGTTGGGTGTCATCAGCATAACAGTGAAAGCTAATACCGTATTTGCGTATGATGTCACCTAGCGGCAGCATGTAGATGCTGAAGAGTGCAGGGCCAAGGACCGAACCCTGGGGAACTCCACACGTTACCTTAACGTAGTCCGAGGTCACATTGTTATGGGAGACACACTGCATCCTATCAGTAAGATAAGAGTTAAACCAAGACAGGGCTAAGTCTGACATACCAATTCGTGTTTTGATACGTTCTAATAAAATATTATGATCGACGGTATCGAAAGCAGCGCTAAGATCGAGGAGCAGCAACATAGATGACGCATCAGAATCCATCGTTAGCAATAGATCATTAGTCATTTTTGCGAGGGCTGTCTCCGTGGAGTGATTTGCCCTGAAACCGGATTGAAAGGTATGTTGCTGAACATGTAACACACAGCTACAATCTGCACCATCTTTTCAGGCAATATACTGTAGAAGCTCCACTAAGTGCGATATACACTGGAACCCACTTTTAAGCTTGCCAAAATCTGTCCTCTGGGAGATGTTGGCACTACCTCTCATGGCTAAATACTTCTGCTAAATCCTGTATAAGCTCAACAAAATCCTTCATTTTTTAACAAACTCGCACTTCCAAGACTCTTAAGAATAGCTGTAGATGTCACCTCTATCTACTTAAGATGATGCTGATGTGTGTTACTGTACAATACACCTAAAGGTGATTATATTTTGGCCCCTCGCAAGGTAAAGGCTTGATGCTTAGATAAGCAAACAGGAGGTCAAGTCACAGGTGAAGTATTGAAGGGAAGAAGTGGATCTACCACCAGTCCCATGTACAGTTGTGTTGTCTGTATAGCTGAAAACATGAGCATATATCACTCAGAGGCAATTTTCAGACAAATGGTAAAATCTCAAGAGGGAGACGTTCTCATAGATTGCCTTTTCAGCACTAGGTTGCCTCCTACACTGCTGCATCTTTGAAGGCCCCATGCTCTAAAATTGCTTCACTCTCTTTGTTGTTACACACTCTCTGAATCTTTACAGATGTTTATGGACCCGTCCCCCCCCTGAGTCCGCTCTATGGCAGCCAGCCCACATGGCCTCCCCCCCTCGCAGGTTCTTCCATATCTCCACATTGCTCTTCCAAATCACACATACTCTGGTTGGTATTCACAGGATCTCTGAGCACAGAGAGAAGACGCTTTGTCAGCCCTCTGACGGTGCCCACACACACTAAGTCAGTCTTGCTCTGGTTACAAAACTCAAATGATCTTATCTTGTGCTATATTTGAATGTTAAACCGTTATATTTAATTAAATAAACCTTATATTCACATATCCTCCTTAAGGTTTTGGGGGCGTTTTTTGTTGCTCAGAGACGTCGAAAGTCCCATATTATTGTTATGATCCGTTGCCCGGATCATGTTTTGTTATTTCCTGTTAGTTTTGGACTTCCTCAGTTCCTGTTTTTGTGCACCCTTGAGTTTTTTTTAGTTACCATGTGTGCTTATTATTTCCACCTGTCTCTGATAGGAGTTCCCCGAGCACAAATCAAAGACATTATTTAAGCCTGCCTGTGCCGGCCAGTCGGCCTGGCTTCATAGCTTGCTACACGCAACCTGTTACGTGAGTATTGCTTCTGATAGTCTATGCTAAGTTGTAGCTTTAGCTTTAAGTGCAATCGGCACATTGTTTCTTCAGCTCGTTTTCTGTTTTTAGTATTTCTTTGATTTTATAACAACAAATCATGTTCCTACCTGCACGTCCTGTCCGGAGTGGTCCATCTGCATCCCGGGGGAACGAACCCTACAGTAAACTGTAAACATCAGAAGAACACTTGTTAAATACATTTGAACAAAATTGTAGCTAGAACAGAAAATAAGGAGATATTAACAGTAGATTAACAAGTGGATTAATAATCTATTTTACAGCTTGTCCTTCACAATGTTGACAAAATAATAGAATGATAAATGACACAATATGTTACTGCATGCATACGCCAGCAGCCAAATTAGGAATGGTAAATGGGTTGTACTTGTATAGCGCTTTTCTACCTTCAAGATCTTTAAAGCGCTTTGACACTACTTCCACATTCACCAGTTCACACACACATTCACACACTGATGGAGGGAGCTGCCATGCAAGGCGCTAACCAGCACCCATCAGGAACAAGGGTGAAGTGTCTTGAATTGCCGCAGGGCATATAGTATGCACCTGCCTTGCATTTCTGCCGGGTCAAACTCGCTTCCCAAAATAATTAGCGCATGTTTAGTAATACCGCCTGGTCAAACTCGTGACGTCACGAGTGACACTTCTCCTGTCATCATTTTCAAAATGGAGGAGGCTGATTTCAATACCGGTAATTTGAAATCGCATAAAGGGAAGAAGATTAAGAGCTTTTCAGTAGGATTTAAGGTCAAAGCTTACATCACACTCAAATTTTTACTGCATACCATTGGTAAGTGCCGGAGTGAGAAGAGGTTTTAAAATAATTAGCGCATGCTTACTTTTACCGCATGCCTTTGGTAAGCGCAGGAGTGAGAAGAGGTTTTAAATTAATTAGCGCCCCGCCGGTAATTCAAGGAAATATGATATATATGTATATATATATATATATATATATATATATATATATATATATATATATATATATATATATATATATATATATATATATATATATGTGTATATATATATATATGTGTATATATATATATATGTATATATATATATGTGTATATATAT
This sequence comes from Nerophis ophidion, assembly GCF_033978795.1. Lineage (NCBI taxonomy): Eukaryota > Metazoa > Chordata > Actinopteri > Syngnathiformes > Syngnathidae > Nerophis > Nerophis ophidion. Next base: position 28,078,524 of record NC_084612.1, read on the forward strand.
ATATATATATATATATATATATATGTATATATATGTATATATATGTGTATATATATATATATATATATACATATATATACATATATATATATAAATATATATATATATATATATATATATATATATATATATATGTATATATATAAAATGATAACATGTATTTGTGTATATTCAAATGTATATGTTATGTGTATACATGTACATATACAAAACTCAAAACCAGTGAAGTTGGCACGTTGAACACAATAAAACAGTCACTCAATTACTGTGCAATTTCTGCTCTTATTGGGATGCCAACTGATGGGATATTCATATCTTCCTGTTCAAATGAAGAATTACTGTGATCAATCCTCAAGCAGACAAAAAAAAGGTGAACGCAAACATTTTTTTAGTGTCTTTTTTGCTATTTCCAGGTCTAAGTTGAATGTCAAAGTTGACCAACTTCCCGGTTTATGGCTTCAACCTTCGAAAGGCATAATTTATCATCTCGAATTAACTTTTGATAATTTTTATTAAATGTATTTTTAATTGTGAAAACTTGTTTTCAAAATTGTATTATAAAGCTTTATTCCGCCCCCAAAGTTGCACTCTATGGAGTCTATCTCCAACGTCTCTCTGATCTTATGCTGAACGTTTGCAATTTTCTACAGCGCCAACTCCAGATTGCTTGGCGGTGATCTAGTGTCCATGTGGGTTTATGGTGTTAGGCCTCTGACAAAATCAAACTGACCTTTATCTGCGCATTCAAAACGGGTTCAAAAGTTATGAATGGAGTATAGCTGTGAATGAGTGTGCCCATGGAGTAACAACGTAAGGATCAATAAAAAATGTATTTGCAGGTAATAATAGAAAAAAAAGCATTTTTTCAATTATGCTTATTCAGTGGACTCACAATGTAAAGAAAGTATGTATTGACTGCATCGTTACCTTGCAAGTGACATAGCCTTTTGCTTTGTTACTCACTATGATTAGGTGAACTATAGTTGTTATGATTAGTTTCATTTTGAGCTGCTCTTTGCTACATTGAAAAATCCATACAAATGTGCATTCAAACTAAAGTACACTAAATGTACTGCCTTTATTAACCGCTAGCGTGCGAAAGAGTCAAGACACGACCCGAGTCTAAGTATGGCTCACTGGCCTCCCACAGAAGGAGGCGAATTGAGTCAATAATAAGCATTGTCAGAATGATACAAGTGAGTAAAACTATTAAAATGCTGCTCTGAAGCATACATGACTATCATGACCACAATAAACTGAAGTGTTTGCAAGCTATTATTAAAGCGGCAAGTACGAATATAATAAGAAAAGATGTATGATATTCTGCGTTAACACAATAGAACACCGCTGCAAGAGAGAGACTAAGGTCAATTACCAATCAATCACAATACACCACATCTGCTGGCTGATTTGCCGTTAATTAGAAGAAAAAGCCACCTTCAAAGATAGTCTGTTTTCCAAGCTTCTTCCCAATACTTGTTGCCGGGCAACAGTTAAGTCCTGCACATGCTGATTAAAATTGCAATACAATGCAACACAGAGTGGTAGTTTTGCCGCAATTACTTTGAAGTAAAACTCATTGGCAATTCTAAAGCATACCACATCAAGTATTTGTTTTACGACATTATAAATATGTGCTACTTTAAAAAGCACCTGACTGTATGTGACCCTCTAGTGCCGGGGCCACCAACGTGGTGCCCGCGGGCACCAAGTAGCCCGTAAGGACCAGATGAGTAGCCCGTTGGCCTGTTCTAAAAATAGCTCAAACAGCAGCACTTACCAGTAAGCTGCCTCTTTTTTTTAAAATTGTATTTATTTACTAGCAAGCTGGTCTCGCTTTGCTCGACATTTTTAATTCTAAGAGGGACAAAACTCAAATAGAATTTGAAAATCCAAGAAAATATTTTAAAGACTTGGTCTTCACTTGTTTAAATAAATTCATTCATTTTTTTTTACTTTGCTTCTTATAACTTTCACAAAGACAATTTTAGAGAAAAAATACAACCTTAAAAATGATTTTAGGATTTTTAAACAGGTATACCTTTTTACCTTTTAAATTCCTACCTCTTCTTTCCTGACAATTTAAATCAATGTTCCAGTATATCTTTTTTTTTATTGTAAAGAATAATAAATACATTTTAACTTAATTCTTCATTTTAGCTTCTGTTTTTTTGACGAAGAATATTTGTGAAACATTTTTTCAAACTCATTAGGATTAAAATTCCCAAAAATTATTCTGGCAAATATAGAAAATCTGTAGAATCAAATGTAAATCTTATTTCAAAGTCTTTTGAATTTATTTTAAAATTTTAGTTCTGGAAAATCTAGAAGAAATAATGATTTGTCTTTGTTGGAAATATAGCTTAGTCCATTTTGTTATATATTCTAACAAAGTGCAGATTGGATTTTAACCTATTTAAAACATGTAATCAAAATTCTAAAATTAATCTTGATCAGGAAAAATTACTAATGATGTTCCATAAATTATTTTTTTAATTTTTTCAAAAATAGTCAAATTAGCTAGTTTTTCCCTTCATTTTTTTCGGTTGAATTCGGAATTTTAAAGAGTTGAAATTGAAGATAAACTGTGTTTCAAAATTTCATTTTCATTTTTTTCCGTGTTTTCTCCTCTTTTAAATCGTTCAATTTAGTGTTTTTTTTCATCATTTATTTTCTACAAAAAACCTTCCGTAAAAGGAAAAAAAATGTACGACCGAATGACGGACAGAAATACTCTTTTTTTTTAAATATATATATATAGATTTATTTATTAAAGGTAAATTGAGCAAATTGGCTATATCTGGCAATTTATTTAAGTGTGTATTAATCAGTACCCAAGAAGTAGCTCTTGGTTTCAAAAAGGTTGGTGTCCCCTGCTCTAGTGGATGTACTGTATGAAACAGGGACAATGACGCAGCCAGTGAGCATCTTGTAGACGCCATCATCTGCAGATTTCTTGAATTCAGACAGGACAATACGTTGTGTTTATGGGAAAGTATTCACACACAGTGGTTTGATATGCATGGAAAGGGCACAGCACTCATGTTTCCAGAGAGTAAATGTATCCAATTGCAACTCATAATCACACTGTTGTATGTAAAAAGTAAAAAAAAAATGTGACAGATTGGATTTCATTATGCTGTTTGCCAGTTATCTATTTCCTTCTGAATATCTCACAGTGTGAAAGAAGAAAGAATTCAGAGAACGCCTCATGACTATTGGTTCACACCTCACCAACCCTCTGCTGTTGGAAAAAAATCTACCTTGTTCCTCAGTGTGATGTTCTCAAAAAACAACTTTCAGTTGAGATGCTCTTGTCAGTCAAAAACTAGAACATGTCTGGTTTGGTTGCATAAAACTTTAGGTTGTAATGACATACAGGGATGGGTACTCTTCACATTTGAATCAATACGGTACCAACTCCCGGGACCTGGGAATCGAAACCGGTACTTCACTGTACCAATGTTTAGTACTTCCATGTGTCTTCATATGTTAATAAATGTTTATTTGTTAAAAACATATATTTATTTTATTTTATCCTTTAACAATGAGATGATCGGAGGCATAAGCGATGGCGTAAACAAACCAAGCCGCTGCTTAGGGCCTCACGGCCACTAGGGGGCCCCAAGATTACATGTTTATTTACATGAGTGGCGTGGCGCAGTGGAAGAGTGGCCGTGCGCAACCCGAGGTTCCCTGGTTCAATCCCCACCTAGTACCAACCACGTCACGTCCGTTGTGTCCTGAGCAAGACACTTCACCCTTGCTCCTGATGGGTGCTGGTTAGCGCCTTGCATGGCAGTTCCTTCCATCAGTGTGTGAGAGTGTGTGTGAATGGGTAGATGTGGAAGTAGTGTCAAAGTGTTTTGAGTACCTTGAAGGTAGAAAAGCGCTATACAAGTACAACCCATTTATTTATTTACATGATTTTAATGCAAGTTCATGGATAACGGCACTATGGCCGGCCGAAGTCTTCAGTCCTGCCTGTAAAACATCACAAGTTTAATGGCCTGCGGTGTGTTTTTTTCTTCATTCCTATTGTTGCAATGTTTTCTGGTACCGCGACACCAAATGGAAAAAGCAAAAGAAAATGGATGGATGGATGATATCGGACATGTTTTACTGCTCTCATGTGTACATCGATGGAATCACTACTTAACGACCTAAAGTTAATTTTCCAATATTTAGAGCTCAGCATCAATATACTGTATGACCCAATCCAAACAACTTTCCCCACTTGTGGTGTACATTAACTATAACCAACACATAAAGTCAAAATACAGTCGTACAGTCACATCCTGTTCACTGAACATTGTGGACTTAATAAAATTAAATGGTACATGGGTTATACTTGTATATCGCTTTTCTACCGCCAAGGTACTCAAAGCGCTTTGACACTAGTTCCACATTCACCCATTCACACACACATTCACACACTGATGGCGGGGGCGGCCATGCAAGGCCCTAACCACGACTCATCAGGAGCAAGGGTGGAGTGTCTTGCCCAAGGACACAACGGACATGACGAGGTTGGTAGAAGGTTGGGATCATTTTAAACTTTCATGCAGAAAAGGAAATCTCAACTAAGTCAATTGACCAAAAGTGTATTTATTAAACAGTTATTAGTAGGTGACTTTTCAAATGATGCTACATATTAGCAGCAATGCTACTTTTGGTAGCAACGCTTGTGCCCCACACTTGACAAATTAAAGTTGTCTATTCGACATCTTCCCGTTTGAAGCCGAACCACCGCCAGACGATGGACCCCCTGCTGTTTTTCTTGGGAATTAATTATTCCTTCATTGGCACCTTCTTTCTCTCGTATTACCACTCGCACGGCTTTGCTAACATCACAGCTAACGTTACCCAGTCTGCTACCTCTCTGCTCCGCGAGGGCGTCTACGTATGTGACGTATGACGTGACAGTATGACGTGTTTAAGAAGGTGCGCTTACGGACTGTAAGAAGGAGACACAAGAAGGAGTGGGAAGAGCATGTAGTGTAATGCCCGCAGCTAAAAGCAACTGCGTGATAACGTATACTCGAATATCACGATATATTCATTTTCTATAACGCACATAGACAAACCCGCGATATATCGCGTATATTGATATATAGCCCAGCCCTAATTTCCGCCTTTCAATATGGATATCGGCAATGCATTGTGGGAAATGTAGACAAATCCAAACCCTGCTGTTGCCCAAAAAGGCTAACGTAATCACAGCGTTCTGGGAATCAAAATGGTTAGCTGGGTTATTTGTTAAAAAACGCTGTAAACGTGGTCACAGATCACTCTGAGACAGCACACCTAGTTGTAATAAATAATGATAAAATAAATCAAATTAAGTTAGTGTAGTGATTTCAATATCACACCTACATTTGTTTGTGGTGACTGTGTTCATTAATATTATTTAAGTGCTTGCTTGATCGGGGCTTCACGGTGGAAGAGAGGTTAGTGCGTCTGCCTAACAATACGAAGGTCCTGAGCAGTCAGGGTTCAATCCCGGGCTCGGGATCTTTCTGTGTGGAGTTTGCATGTTCTCCCCGTGAATGCGTGGGTCCCCTCTGGGTACTCCGGCTTCCTCCCACCTCCAGAGACATGCACCTGGGGATAGGTTGATTGGCAACACTAAATTGGCCCTAGTGTGTGAATGTTGTCTGTCTATCTGTTTTGGCCCTGCGATGAGGTGGCGACTTGTCCAGGGTGTAATTCACCTTCCACCCGATTGTAGCTGGGATAGGCACCGGTACCCCCCGCGACCCCAAAGGGAAAAAGCGTTAGAAAATGGATAGATGGATGGATGGATGTTTGCTTGATATTTTATTTAATTCTGTATGTTTTTGTACAATATAATGTGTTTCTTTAGTACATATCTGAGTGATTTTATTGGTGCACCTAATTGTTTTCTTCCACAACAAATCAGTTTTTGCGCGTTGCAGTTTTTTTGCAGTTTTATGTTACCAGAGATGATAAACCAAATCAGAATCAGCTTTACTGACCAGGTATGTTTAGCGCACAAGGAATTTAACTGTCTTTGCCATTTGCTGATTCTACTATTTTGTTGCCACATAAAAAGTTTTTTTAAACGTGCTTTTATTACACGGCAACTGTAAAACATGTAAAGTTAGTGTGAATTAGCATTGAGCTACCTCATTTTCGCAAGTGGAGCTCGACAGTGAATGTGAGTGTTTTCTATCAGGCATGTTTGCTTTTTTGGAATTGTATATTGTAACTTTACCGGAAATCAGTCCGACGAAGTGTGCTTTAAGTGTTGCTTGCACCGCCAAGTGTCCGAGTCTGCAACCGGACGTCACGTCACCCTCAACAAAGGTATCAAAATATGGCCATGTTTGTGTTACTTGAAGCGATCGATACCTGGTAACACAGATGGAATTTGGTCTGCACCTATAAAAGTATAGTGTAGGATACCCATCCCCAATTAAATGTGCTGTGTAAGAAAACCTACTTTTCTCGCCCTATAAATGTGCTGTTCGGATGAACTCCCTTGTTATTTAGCAAAGCCTGACAATGATAAACTTGCAGAGATATGATGCTCCTGGGGATAGTAAAGTCATTTTAGCTGATCCCTATTGTTCGTGCTAAAGACTCAGACCCCAGAAAATGACTTCAGAAACAAACACAGATGTCTGTGATTATAAATTGGTTGAGGTCTGCCCGTACGTTGGGTATTTTTGGTTTGGGATCATTTCTGTGTTAGGAGAGTTTGGACTTTGCTGTATCTAGTGGGATCCATACTATCTAGTGGTACACCAAATAATCACTTGATTAACATACAGTGTTCAAACACAATGTTACTGTTAAAACTGTGTAATGTTAGTGTGGCCAAAAATATTGAATATACTTGTAAATAAAACATCTGCCTTGTTTTTAATGAATACTGAAGCCTACTGCACTACTGTATTTTAATTTTGGTCATTACGGTGATATTTGGAGAGTCAAGTATTTTCTGGGGTTATACTTGATGAAACAGGTTTGAGAACCACTCGAGGACCCAGATTAAGCCAAATGAGTAACCTAAGATTGATGGTATGACCATATTAATTAAATAGAAGAGGTTATATAGCGGTAGAAAATGGACAGATGGAGGTTATATAGTGGGGTTGAGAGTATGTTATAAATAACATTATGAATAGAATATACATATATAAGATATAAATTGGGGCTTCACGGTGAAAGAGGGGTTAGTGCGTCTGCCTCACAATACGAAGGTCCTGAGTAGTCAGGGTTCAATCCCGGGCTCGGGATCTTTCTGTGTGGAGTTTTCATGTCCTCCGGGTACTCCAGCTTTCTCCCATCTCCAAAGACATGCACCTGGGAATAGGTTGATTGGCAACACTAAATTGGCCCTAGTGTGTGAATGTGAGTGTGAATGTTGTCTGTCTATCTGTGTTGGCCCTGCGATGAGGTGGCGACTTGTGCAGGGTGTATACCGCCTTCCGCCCGATTGTAGCTGAGATAGGCACCAGTGCCCCCCGCGACCCCAAAGGGAATATGCGGTAGAAAATGGATAGATGGAAGATATAAATCGGCGTTATTGGTATTTTTTTCTTTACTTTGTTTTGATTTTACTGTGTTTTGTTCATATTTTCTGTTGTTTGTTGGTTTTGTTTGTTTTGTTGCTTGCTTGTTTGTTTGTTAGGATGTAGTTTGTGATAGTGAGTGTTGTTAAAATGCTGGTAAACCACAACCCCAAATACGTGTGTGAGTGAGTATGTGAGTAGTTAATGGGAGTTTTGTGTTGTGCTAGAATAGAGACATTTTTGTTCTTGTTGTTAGTTTTTTTTCACAGTGTTCTTACTTATTTCTGTAGATTAGTTAGTGTAGATTAGATTATTCGTCGGTGCAAAAACTGTAGTTAAGGTAGATTTTGTAACCAAATGATTAAATAATTACAACTCACAACTATTGGGTTGAATTTGTACAATTTACTAGCTCGGAATCTTGAAATGGTTGTTAAATGTTCCCCACATTACATCAGATCTCATCTACTTTCTAATAGAATTACTGAATGAGCTTTGAAAAAATAACTTGTGACCACAATTATGCTATACCTGACCATCATTGCTTTGAAAAATATAATTGTAAGCGTGTTTCACCCGAAAGCTTAGCAGCTTTTGGAAATCATCCGTTTTCTCTGCTACACCTAAACGCGAGAAGTTTAATAAAGCATCATGATGACTTACTTGCTTTGTTAGCTAGTTCAGATAGTAAGTTTAATATCATAGGAGGTAGTGAAACTTGGGTGAATGACAGATCATACTTGAACACACTCAACATGGATGGCTATGTCCTCTACAATAAAACCAGAACAGGTATACGAGGTGGGGTTGTGTGCATATACAGTATGTAGACTCAAAATACTCTGTGACCATCAGTGATGACCTATATATAGACACTGGTTTATCAGATGTCTTATTTATAAAATGATATGTTGAAAATAAGAAAAATATGATTATAGGTATAATATGTCGACCTACGGATTTTGAACCAAATAGTTTTTTGACCAAATTGGATAATGTATTAAATCATATAAATAATATAAATCCTATTTTTTTTATTCTTGGAGATTTTAACCTTAATTTACCTAAAAATAATGACGTGAAAAATGACTTTTTTTTTTTTGTTCTTCATCGTTTTTTTCCAACAATTAATACATATACTAGAGAGACGGAAACCTCCAAATCCGTCATTGACAATATAATCATAAACACTCAACATACTCACTTTGATTCAGGTGTAATACTGTCAGACATTTTTGATCACTTTCCTGTTATTCTCTTCATCTATCTTGAACTAAAATCAACACAGCAAACTTCCTTCTAAAAAATTAATAAAAGTATTATCAAAAAGCTGTGATGAGGTGGTGACTTGTCCAGGGTGATCCCTGCTTTCCGCCTGAATGCAGCTGAGATAGGTTTCAGCCACCCCCTGCGACCCCAAAGGGGACAAGTGGTAGCAAAAGGATGGATGGATTATCAAAAAGTTACTTAAATAGATTATCTGAAAATCTTACGCATAAAACGTGGGGTTTTGTCCAAAGCTCTATAACTCCAGAAGAGGCCTGTAATGCTTTTATCAATGAAATAATTAATAGTGTTAACACTACGATACCAGAAAATCAATCAATCAATCAATGTTTATTTATATAGCCCTAAATCACAAATGTCTCAAAGGACTGTACAAACCATTACGACTACAAAATGGTTTGTACCAGAAAAAAATATCAAAAATTATATAGAAGTGCAAAATGCGTGGGCATAAAGAAGTCGATCTTTGAGAAAAATAATATCTATAAATGTTACATCAACGGTCCAACTGAGGAAAAGAAAAACAAGTAAACTAAATATAAACGTAAATTAACTGGTGTCATACGAACAAGTAAGCAGAACTATTATACTGATTGTATTAATACTTCTGTAGTGATCAAAATCAATGCTGGAAAGTATTAAATAATGTGCTCATCCGGGGTAAAAGATCCACTGTCCTTCCTGACACCAAAACTCAACTAAATGAAAAATTACTATCCCAATGATGTTGATCTTGCCACCAATTTTAATTATTACTTCACTTCTATAGGTGAAACTTTGTCAAAAAACATAACCCCACAAAAGGAAACAGCAAACCATTATTACCTTAAAGGTAACTATTCAAACTCTTGTTTTCTAACATCTACTAATAAATCAGGAGTTAATAAAATTATTATGGACCTTAAAAGTTCCCATACTGCTGGTGTGGATGATATGTGTGGTAAAATTGTCAAATTCATTGTACAATAGATTGTAAATCTGCTTGTACAAAAGTATATTGTATAAATATCTCTCTGCTCCATGGAGTGGCACATAAAATAACTAAGATTGCAAAAAGTATACTAATTCACAAAGCTGGTGATAAAAACAACTTGAAAAATTATCGACCTATATCACTTCTACCAACATTCTCAAAGGTACTCGAGAGGGTTGAATAAAAGACTAAGCAGATACCTGGATGAACTAAATATAATCATCCTATCACAATATGGCTTCAAGAAGAAGAATACCACCTGTATGGCAATCCTTAATCTACAAAAGTAATTGAAAAAAATCAATGATGCTGTTGATAATGGTGAGTGGGGAATCGGTGATTTCCTTGATTTATCAAAAGCATTTCATACCATTGATTTTGACGTTTTATTGAGTGAATTGCGACATTATGGTGTCAGAGGGGTAGCACTCAGTTGGTTTAGGGGTTATTTAATTCAAAGGGAGCAATATATGCAAATAAATAACAGCAAATCGCCAAGTAAAATTATTTAATGTGCAGTTCCACAAGGCTCCATATTGGGACCACTTCACTTTATATTATATATAAATTACATTGTGAACTCATCAATTAATTCTTCACAAAGTAATTTTTGCTGATGACAAAAATGTACTCATGTCACACACAAATCCTGGAAGCCTTCAACATATTGTCATTAGTAAATTAGTCAAAGTAGATAATTGGTTCAGATATAAAAAAATATATATATATATATTTCGTTCAAATAAAACTTTGATAAGATTACTGATCAAAATAAATGGTAAAGCAATTGAGAGAGTTGAGAGCACTAAATTCCTTGGTGTTGTAGCGGTTGCTTTAAGGACGTATTTCCTCACACTTGTTTACTTCACTTTGTCGCCATTGTTCTATTGCGCACATAACAATTTTGTCCTTGTTTACCATTCATCCGACCCCGTAAGAGACACGCGGTAGAAATGGATGGATTGATGGATATGCAGTTAAGAGTCTGGGTACAGCCCCTTTAAGTGAACGTCAAGAGTTTTACCCAAAGGTGGGGGTTTGTTGTGACCGCCATTTTGAATCGCTTCATGTCAAAATTTATTTCTGCTCTTGGTTTGAATAAACAGCGCACACATTTGTGTGTCAAAGATATTTCAAGTTGTCTCGCTTTTGCGTTACAAGCGCAACAGTGTATACATAGATGGATTTATACATTTCAAAAGCCATGTTGAGTATTTAATGAATACAGTATTTAAATATGTCGGTCTACCCTCAAAATCAAAGTACTTTCTTCCCCTTAACTTAGACATAGACTTAGAAAAACCTAAATGATCCACAAGGGAAATTGTTCAAATTTTTAACGCTCTCCTAATTCTGTATCGGACTATAATTGAACCACAAATAAAATATTGCAACGTTGTATGGTGTAACACGTATCCCAGTTATCTTTAAAAAAATGTAGATTCTTCAGAAGAAAGTCATACGTGTTATATCGTGAGCAAACTTTTATACTCTCTCAAATCCTCTTTTATGGGTACAATTTTCTGAGGCTCACTGAGTGCAACAGATTCCACAGTGCTTGTATTATGTATAACGTAATTGTGGAGAGGGGCGTGTCCTACGCGTCCCCTGCGGGCGGGGCATGTGCAGGAGCCGGTCACGAAGCAACAATCAGGTGAGCAGATACCTCAGCTGGAACGAGTTATCTAATCACCTGTTCCTTTATCAGCAGCGTTGGAGATCATGACGGGGCTGGCAAAAGGAGTGTGACTGCCGGACGGCAAGCCAGCGGAAAAGACACATGACACTTGAGCTGAAAAGCTACAGGACTTTGCACATTCTTGAAGATTGTAAAAATCATTAAAAGATTGTAAACCACTGAGCCAGGGTGTGGTGTTTCCCGATACGCAACCGAAGATCTGGGTCGGAGACCTTCAAAGTAATGTACGGATGAAATTCTAGACTCTGCCTGCTCATTCCAGTGACCACTCCTTCTCATGGACATAACACCAAAAGTACACCTTTATTAAGAGGGAAAAATAGCCTTCTAACGTGTAGTAGCTTTAGTATAGCCTATAGAGACCCGGTGATCTGGAATAGGATTTATTAACTTTATAAAATAATTGTATTCATTAAACATTTTTAAAAAGCAACTTTAAGCAAAATGTCTTGCTACGTTATGCTTAGTATATTTTGCACACCCCACATGGCTGAGGAGTTCAAAATAACGCATAATTTTGGTCTTGACCTTTCTCTTTATGATGAGATTATCACAGATCTTCAAGATGCAACTTTTTCATCAAATTTGAATAATAGCATATCAGGACGGATTTGATGGATTTAGAAATGTGTTCTTTATAAATGTCAACCTGTTGGTAGGTTGGTGTGGAATTGTAAATAAGTATTAGGTGGGTAGATTTTGAAATTAATTGTATTGTACTGTATTTTGTAGGGCTTCACGGTGGCAGAGGGGTTAGTGCGTCTGTCTCACAATACGAAGGTCCTGCAGTCCTGGGTTCAAATCCAGGCTCGGTATCTTTCTGTGTGGAGTTTGCATGTTCTCCCCGTGAATGCGTGGGTTCCCTCCGGGTACTCCGGCTTCCTCCCACTTCCAAAGACATGCACCTGGGGATAGGTTGATTGGCAACACTAAATTGGCCCTAGTGTGTGAATGTGAGTGTGAATGTTGTCTGTCTATCTGTGTTGACCCTGCGAGGAGGTGGCGACTTGTCCAGGGTGTACCCCGCCTTCCGCCCGATTGTAGCTGAGATAGGCGCCAGCGCCCCCCGCGACCCCGAAAGGGAATAAGCGGTAGAAAATGGATGGATGTATTTTGTATATTATATGACGATGTATATTTTATCTGTCCATAAAGTGCGCGCTCCTGGGGATTACCTCTTTGTAGAACGGACTCAGATATTAACAAAACAAACAATAATGTAATACGAAATGATCTCTGTCTTTAAATAAATACAAATAAAAATAAACACGTAAATTAGGATTTGATGTTTCAATAATAATTCCATCTTGGAAGGTGGGCACCCAGCTTCATCAACGTTTCATTGATTGAAGCCAACAATGTCTCCAGAGGGCTCAACTGTGTACTCAGCACCCCAGGTACACCGCCCTCCATGCCACACGCTTCATGTCCCTTAGTGCAATGGTTCTCAACCTTTTTTCAGTGATGTACCCCCTGTGAAAATGTTTTTCATTCAAATACCCCCTAATCAGAGCAAAGCATTATTGCTTGAGAAAAAGAGATAAAGAAGTAAAATACAGCACTACGTCATCAGTTTCTGATTTATTAAATTGTATAACAGTGCAAAGTATTGCTCATTTGTAGTGGTCTTTCTTGAACTATTTGGAAAAAAAGATGTAAAATAACTAAAAACTTATTGAAAAATAAACAAGTGATTCAATTTTAAATAAAGATTTCTACACATAGAAGTAATCATCAACTTAAAGTGCCCTCTTTGGGGATTGTAATGGAGATCCATCTGGATTCATGAACTTAATTGTCAACATTGATTCACAAAAAAATAAATGTTTAATATCAATATTTATGGAACATGTCCACAAAAAATTTAGCTGTCAACACTGAATTTTGCATTGTTGCATTTTTTTTCACAGTTTATGAATTAACATTCATATTTTTGTTTAAGTTTTATTCAATAGATATATTTATAAAATATTTTTGAAATGTTGCTATTTTTAGAATATTTAAAAAAAAATCTCACATACCCCTTGGTATACCTTCATATACCCCCAGGGGTACGCGTACCCCCATTTTAGAACCACTGCCTTAGTGGACTCTACATGGAATGGGTGCCCTAATCCCTGATCAAGGCGAACACCTGTCCCCATACATGTGCCTTTATTTTATTACCTGGTAATAGTTGGTCCGGCCAGTGCTGCTTTCTTCAGCAGCATTTGACAGTCTTGATAGTCTGTTGGAGGGAGTGGACCCTATAAGGTAGTTGCTTCCACAAATCGCTGGCATTCCACTTCTACTCAAAGATGGTGGTCTTCCATTCATTCTGGACTGCTTCAGCAGCCAGGTAAAGAACATTTGTTTTTCTTCTTCTCGAAAACCTCTTTAACCCCATTTACGCATGGCACTGTCAGCTTCACAATGTAAACCAGCTTTGGAGACCACAAGACCATGTCTTGCAACTAATTCTGGGGGAAAGAAGCTTTTTGCCAACAGTCACTTCCAATTTCCGATCTCAAGCAGACTGTAGGATGCCTGCATCCTTTGGTGTTGTTTGAAGTTCTTGATGTTGACCTGCTGGTACGAAATGTAGAAAATGAAGCTTACTGTACTTGATGTTTGTGGTTGTTTGTCTCTATTCCAGTGTTGATGCCAACTGTGAGTAATCGGTTTTTCCGCCACGCACGGCGCCCTGCGATGAGTCTTATAGTGCACCCTGACAAATGTGCCGAAGGGATGATGTTGCATTATTAGAATACACAGAAAAACAGAACAGATTGTGATATTTTAGTGCAAATAGAATGTAAAAAAACCAACAGTAAATCAAACCAAATAAAAGCACAGTTCAGTACAGTTGTGTCAGTTACAGGGGCTGTTTGCAACTTCCTCACAGTAACATTTTTAAAGGAAATAATATAACCAGAACACCATTGGCTAGCTTATACCATTAGTGTTTGAACAGAAGACATTTTGTAAGACAATTGTCTATATTTCTCAAAAGTACAAAGTTTATGTAATAACAATTTGCACTGTCCATCCATCCATCCATCTTCTTCCGCTTATCTGAGGTCGGGTCGCAGGGGCAGCAGCCTAAGCAGGGAAGCCCAGAGTTTCCTCTCCACAGCCACTTCGGACAGCTCTTCCCGGGGGATCCCGAGGCGTTCCCAGGCCAGCCGGGAGACATAGTCTTCCCAACGTGTCCTGGGTCTTCCCCGTGGCCTCCTACCGGTTGGACGTGCCCTAAACACCTCCCTAGGGAGGCCATCGGGTGGCATCCTGACCAGATGTCCGAACCACCTCACCTGGCTCCTCTCTGTTTGGAGGAGCAGCAGCTTTACTTTGAGTTACTCCCGGATGACAGAGATTCTCACCCTATCTCTAAGAGAGAGCACCACCACCCGGCGGAGGAAACTCATTTCGGCTGCTTTTACCCGTGATCTTATCCTTTTGGTCATGACCCAAAGCTCATGACCACTGGCCCGAATTAAATGATAGGTGCTTACGACGCTCACTCACCCTGTTTCATCAACACCAATGCGCAGGGAGCGTGTGCACACATGCAAAAGTAGTCCAAGTGAATCAACTAACAATTTGCAGTCATGTTGTTGTTTTGATGGAATATACATTCAATGAAAGCTGATGCTACCTATCCAAATTGCTATTAGCTAACAACACCTAAAGCTAATGCACGTGCAAGTGTTAAGATTAGTACGTAATAACTCCATTATGTACCAGAAGCATTAAGAGGGGGGGGGGATATCATGTGTAAAATACACTGGAAAGTTGGTGCCCTCCAGGCATCTGTGTAAATGTTGCAAACAGCCCCTTTAAGTGTTCCCTGTGCAGGGATGAGGAGGGAGGTGTAGTATGGGTGGGGGAGTACAGATTATTACATATATAATAAAAATACAAATAAAGGATTCACCCAGTGGGGTCTGTTTGAACACAGCTCCCTTTGCTCTCACATTGTGTGTATACATGATTGTCACAGAAAACAAAAACAAAAGTGACGCTCTTCTTCTTCTGCAGATGTGTCGGTGAGTCTTCTGTCTCTGGTAGTGACAGCCTGCGGCTTGGCTCTATTTGGAGTCTCCCTCTTCGTCTCCTGGAAGCTTTGTTGGATACCATGGAGGGAGCGTGGTCTATCCCCCACAACCAAGGAGCCCCACGGTGGGCACCTCAACCCGGCGATGAGCCCTCTGCCCTCCCAGCCTGCACCAAGGCAGCCAGTCTACACTGCCGTGGACCCCCCCGCACACAACCGCCGTGAGTCGTCACACTGCTCCATCGCCAAGGAGCCCGCTCCTATGGAGTCAGTTGTTTCTGTGGAGGCTCCACTTACGCCCGTATCGCCTCCCCCTGTGGTCCTGGCCCCACCTGAGGTAGCCATGAAGATCAGTTACACTTCTCCAGACATTCCACTCGACGCCCAGCAGGAGACAAGTCGGGAAAACGGGGTTCACACCAACCCACGCATTCAGAGACAGACGACAGAACCTTCATCCTCCGGGAACTCCATGGCAGAAATCGGGTCAGTTGTGTGCTTGCTCCTATCATGGCATATCACTTCCTATATTCTTAGAGGCACTGCAATTTTTGGGGGGAGGGACTTTTGCCTATCATTCACATTAATTAGGGTACACAAGAAGACAACAATTTAGCAATGCAGCTAATGGCCGCAATCAATTCTACCTCTAAATCACTGTAAAAATGTACTCAAAAATTGTCAACAATACTTGATTTACGTCTCCTAACCTGTTTATTAACCACACTGTAGAGACATTGGTATTGTAAAAGCATCGGTGTGCTACGGTATTAGCTGTAAGAGCTAGCTACGGCAAGATATGAGCTAGCTACAGCAAGATATAAGCCAGCTTCTACATTAGCACAAAACACGTTTGAATTTGTAATGCACAACACTGCGATAGAACACCAATTTGTACTGACTGTTAAACATGAACAACCATATTACATTATCTGTAAAGTATTAGGCCACATTTCATGTTTTGTTTATACACAGCTCACCAGACAGCGTAAGGTGTCTGTCATGATACAGGCATGATGTGTTGTCTGTATTATGAACAATATGAAGTGTGACTTACTCGATGGACATTGTATGGTTGGTCTAGCTGGCAGGTGACATGTTTTCTGGTTTATTTGGGTAAGCACTATATTTGTGTTGCAATAGTATTGCTTAAAATTCCACATTTAAAGTTAAAGTACCAATGATTGTCACACACACACTAGGTGTGGCGATATTATTCTCTGCATTTGACCCGTCATCCTTGATCACCCCCTGGGAGGTGATGGGAGCAGTGAGCAGCAGCGGTGGCCGCGCCCGGGAATCAGTTTTGGTGATTTAACCCCCTATTCCAACCCTTGAGGCTTGATACAATGAAGCCACGCTGTTGTAACAAGTGACTTGGCATTGTCTTGCTGAAATAAGCAAGGGCGTACATGATAACAATGCTTGGATGGCAACATATGTAGCTCCAAAACCTGTATGAACCTTTCAGCTTTATTGGTGCCTTCACAGATGTGTAAGTTACCCATGCCTTGGGCACTAATGCACCCCCATACCATCACAGATGCTGGCTTTTCAACTTTGCACCTAGAACAGTCCTGATGGTTATTTTCCTCTTTGGTCCAGAGGACACGACATTCACCGTTTCCAAAAAAATAATTTGAAATGTGGACTCATCAGCCCACAGAACACTTTTCTACTTTGCATCAGTCCAGCTTAGCTGAGCTTGGGCACAGTGAAGCCGGCGGCGTTTCTGGGTGTTGTTGATAAATGGCTTTGGCTTTGCATAGTAGTTTTAACTTGCACTTACAGATGTACCGACAAACTGTAGTTACTGACAGTGGTTTTATGAAGGTTTCCTGAGCCCATGTGGTGATATCCTTTACACACTGATGTCGCTTTTTGATGCAGTACCGCCTGAGGGAACGAAGGTCCGTTATATCATCGCTTACGTGCAGTGATATCTCCAGATTCTCTGAACCCTTTGATGGTATTATGGACCATAGATGGGGAAATTCCTAAATTTCTTGCAATAGCCCGTTGAGACATTGTTGTTCTTAAACTGTTTTTATGATTTGCTCATGCATTTGTTCACAAAGTGGTGACCGTTTCCCGATCCTTGTTTGTAAAAGACTGAGCATTTCACGGAAGCTGTTTTTATACCCAATCATGGCACCCACCTGTTCCCAATTAGCCTGCACACCTGTGGGATGTTCCACATAAGTGTTTGATGAGAATTCCTCAACTTTATCTGTATTTATTGCCACCTTTCCCAACTTTTTTGTCACGTGTTGCTGGCATCAAATTCTAAAGTTAACGATTAATTGCAAAAAAAAAAAAAGTGTTTATCAGTTTAAACATCAAATACTATATACTATTTTTCACGAGCATTCATCCATTCATCCATTTTCTACCACTTATTCCCTTTTGGGGTGGCGGGATGTGCTAGTGCCTATCTCAACTACAATCAGGGGGAAGGTGGCGTACACCCTGGACAAGTCGCCACCTCATCGCAGGGCCAACACAGATAGACGGACAACATTCACACTCACATTCACACACTAAGGCCAATTTAGTGTCGTGGATCAACCTATCTCCAGGTGCATGTCTTTGGAGGTGGGAGGAAGCCGGAGTACCCGGAGGGAACCCACGCATTCACGGGGAGAACATGCAAACTCCACCCAGAAAGATCCCGAGCCTGGGATTGAACCCAGGACTGCAGGACCTTCGTATTGTGAGGCAGACGCACTAACCCTTCTTCCACTGTGAAGCCCGAACGAGCATTCACCTGTGTCAAATTCAGGAAAAAATGTAATAGGAAACAGGATAGAGGCCGGGTTGGTTGTTGTATATTTTTGTTTGCGCTTTTCAATTTTTGCCATAACACTTTATTTTGTATAATGCATGCCATATTTTTTTGTAATCTATTAAATACACTTCAAATAAACGCCAGCATAAAAGCGTAACTTCAAAGTCATAACCCACGTACTCCTTGAAGTGTAATTATGGTTTTGCCGTCCCCTCCGAGGGACAAAGCAGATGCGTAGTTGGATCAAAAGAGACGTCGAAGACGTTTCGCCAAGCAAAAGTTGCTTTATTACAAGCGAGCGTCATTTAAACTGGTCTGCAGTACACAGAGGAATCTTAGTCCAAAAATGGAGGATTCCCGCTTTGGAGAAGCCTAACCATCAGTTTATATATTCCTTCTTTGTCTGTTTGGGTGTGCACTAAGTTTAAACAGTACCACCTGACTATAAAAGGAGACGTTTGTGTGTAAGTTTCTGGAAAACAACTGCTTTAAAGGCCTACTGTAGGGCTGGGCGATACTGCCTTTTTTTAATACCGTGATATTTTTAGGCCATATCGCGATATACGATATATATTACGATATTTTGCCTTAGCCTTGAATGAACACTTGTTGCATATAATCACTGCAGTATGATGATTCTATGTGTCTACATTAACACATGGTTAAGAAACACTTGTGTGTGTGTGACTTTGTACCACCTGTATTCATCAGTCTATCCAACAGGCAGGTAACGGTGAATATTGAGCAAAAACAAGGTGCCTTTCAGATTACCGGTAGTATAAAACTAAAACACGATTTTATACAAGATGCTTAAGTAGGGGGTCCCCATGCCATCTCTCTGCCAGCTTGGGCGTCCTCTGATTTATTGACATAAACATGAAATCTCCATACAACACAGTTTAGACAACGTCATTGACATGTGACCCAGTCTTTAGAAATAATTCACAGCTTAGTAAAACCTTAGTATCCTGCAGAGCTAAAATACCTGAAAAGATCACATTCGACTCATAGCGTATAGGGGCCACACAGCATTTTCCCAATGACTGGAATAGATATATATGTAAACAGAGACTTCACAAACCCCCTTATACATGGAAGACACTGGTTTATGCCGGTAATACATTTCATTAAGTGCCATATTCTCCCATTTGTGCTGAAATGTGTTTTTATACACTTGAAGTTAGTCACATTTTTCATATTTAGATCCTCCCATCCAGGTTCCAGACATGCTGACTCCGCGTAAAGCTGTGAATGAATGCAGTTTCCTTACTAATGAGGCTGAGTTTGCCCTGGCACTTTTTTTGTGGGCTCTGTGAAAATGATGGGACATGGAGTTCTACTAACACTTGAAATTTGTGTAAAAGATAACACTTTGCCTTTCTAAAGTCTGTATCAATCCAGGCAGTGCTTGATTGCCATGTGTACTTGTGTCGTCAATGTCATATAGTATGTATGCAAGCGCAACAGCCTCTACTTCAGTCTGGATGGAACTCCGTGGACTAGGTGACATTTTGTTTCACTTGTTACTATAACCACCCTGATCTATGTGATGTTAAGCCTTGTGTTTAGTGCAAATGTTTCTGAAGCCGTTATGAGTCAGAGTGGATTTAAACATTTTTTGCGTGTGTTTGCGAGGGGGAGCGTGACAGCTGACAGTTCGATATTAACTTCCAAAAAAATCAATTAAATCAATTGATAGACGCTACATCATGTATGCATTCTCGATTAAATTGTCACATAGTTTAATGATGGACTAACAGTGGAGATTAAATCGTTTTATTATTAAATATCCCAATACCAGTATTTTGGTACTTGTACCAAAATGTTTATCACTACTTTGATACTTTTCCAAAATAAAAGGAACGACAAAAAATGTCAATATTGGCTTTTGCACTCAAATAACAATTTTTCAAAGTTAACATATAAATTAAAGGGCATTAAACACATTGGGCTTTTGTTGTTGCACTCAAAGAACAATTTACAATTTTCCATCTTATATACAGTATAGTCTGTAGTCTGCCATAATCAAGGATTAGATTAGAATAGAATAAAAAGCTTTATTGAAATTATATTAAATGCTTTATGGTTTATGGTTGTCACTCCTGGTCTGTGCTTTAAGAAAAATATAATTATTAGTAACTACTAAAAACAAATTATGGATAAATATACACAGATAAAACATATAGCAGGTACAACACATCTGTTGAAGATAAAACAGAAATTGTAGCAATTTGTAAAAAAAATCAATCATTTTCTCCAATCCAATCCAATCCAATCCAATTTATTTAAATAGCAAATTTAAACAACACAATGTTTCCAAAGTTCTGCACAACAATATTAAAAACAACATTCAAATACTATCCTGAGCTCCACCAATGACTGAATAAAAACAAAAATAAATACAGATAAAACCAATATAAAAACATTATATACAATACATATAATTAAAAATGATTTTAAGGGTGAAACCAATTAAAACAGTAAATAGAAATCAAAATTTTAAAACATAGAGGACAACAGAGGACCACACAACTCACGTAGTGTTAAAAGCCAGAGAATAAAAATGGGTCTTAAGACGAGACTTAAAACACTCCACTGTGGGAGCAGTTCGAATATGGAGGGGCAGAGTGTTCCAGAGCTTAGGGCCGACCACAGAGAAGGCCCTGTCTCCCCTGGTCTTAAGTCTGGTCTTGGGCACCACGAGCTGGCTCTCGGACCTCAGAGCGCGCGCAGGATTGTAAATTTGCATGAGGTCCGAGATATTTTGAGGTGCCAGTCCATGTACAGCTTTAAAAACAAAGAGCAAGATTTTAAAATCCATTCTAAAATGAACAGGGAGCCAGTGCAAACTCTCAAGGATTGCTGCTGGCGTTTCCTGGCCCCTGTTAAAAGTTGTGCTGCCGCGTTCTGGACCAACTGCAACCGGGAGAGAGCTTTTTGGCTAATACCAGCATAAAGTGCATTGCAGTAGTCCAGGCGACTTGAAATAAAAGCATGCACGACCTGTTCAAAAAGGTTAAAAGATAAAAACGGTTTTAACTTTGCTAAAAGACGAAAATGATAAAAACAAGATTTTAAAACACCATTGACTTGTTTTTCAAGTTTAAAATCACTGTCTATAGTGACGCCAAGGCTGCTTACCTTGGGACGCACATCATTTTGCAATGGTCCCAAGTCCGTTAGGGCTTGCATTTTACTTGCATTAGCTGACACTAGATGGACGGTCTTAACTCTGCTAATACAAACCCTGTTTCCATATGAGTTGGGAAATTATGTTGGATGTAAATATAAACAAATTTCAATGATTTGCAAATCCTTTTCAACCCATATTCAATTGAATGCACTACAAACACAAGATATTTGATGTTCAAACTCATGAACTTAATTATTTTTTGCAAATAATAATTAACTTGGAATTTCATGGCTGAAACACGTGCCTAAGTAATTGGGAAAGGGCATGTTCACCACTGTGTTACACCATCTTTTTGTTGAGAAATACTCAATAAACATTTGGGAACTGAGGAAACTAATTGCTGAAGCTTTGAAAGTGGAATTCTTTCCCATTCTTGTTTTATGTAGAGCTTCAGTCGTTCAACAGTCCGGTGTCTCCGCTGTCGTATTTTACGCTTCATAATGCGCCACACATTTTCGATGGGAGACAGGTCTGGACTGCAGGCAGCCCAGGAAAGTACCAGCACTCTTTTTTTACGAAGCCACGCTGTTGTAACACGTGCTGAATGTGGCTTGGCATTGTCTTGCTGAAATAAGCAGGGGCATCCATGAAAAAGACGGCGCTTAGCTGGCAGCATATGTTGTTCCAAAACCTGTATGTACCTTTCAGCATTAATGGTGCCTTCACAGACGTGTAAGTTACCCATGCGTTGGGCACTAATGCACCCCCATACCATCACAAATGCTGGCTTTTAAACTTTGTGTCGATAACAATCTGGATGGTTCGCTTCCCCTTTGGTCCGGATTACACGATGTCGTTATATTTCCAAGAATTATTTTAAATGTGGACTCGTCAGACCACAGAACATTTTTCCACTTTGCATCACTCCATCTTAGATGATCTCGGGCCCAGAGAAGCCGGCGGCGTTTCTGGATGTTGTTGATAAATGGCTTTCCCTTTGCATAGTAGAGCTTTAACTTGCACTTACAGATGTAGCGACAAACTGTATTTAGTGACAGTGGTTTTATGAAGTGTTCCTGAGCCCATGTGGTGATATCCTTCAGAGATTGATGTTGGTTTTTGATACAGTGCCGTCTGAGGGATCGAAAGTCACGGTCATTCAATGTTGGTTTCCGGCCATGCCGCGTACGTGGAGTGATTTCTCCAGATCCTCTGAACCTTTTGATGATGTTATGGACCGTAGATGTTGAAATACCTTCTTGCAATTTCACTTTGAGAAACGTTGTTCTTAAGTTGTGGACAAAGCGGTCTACCTCGCCCCATCCTTTCTTGTGAAAGACTGAGCATTTTTTGGGAAGCTGTTTTTATACCCAATCATGGCACCCACCTGTTCCCAATTAGCCTGCACACCTGTGGGATGTTCCAAATAAGTGTTTGATGAGCATTTCTCAACTTTATCAGTATTTATTGCCACCTTTCCCAACTTCTTTGTCACGTGTTGCTGGCATCAAATTCTAAAGTTAATGATTATTTGCAAAAAATAAAAAAGTCAATCAGTTTGAACATCAAATATGTCTTTTTAGCATATTCAACTGAATATGGGTTGAAAATTATATTCAAATCATTGTTTCCCGTTTATATTTACATCTAACATTATTTCCCAACTCAGCCCTGTGATGAGGTGGCGACTTGTCCTGGGTGTACCCCGCCTTCCGCCCTATTGTAGCTGAGATAGGCGCCAGCGCCCCCCGCGACCCCAAAAGGGAATAAGCGGTAGAAAATGGATTGATGGATAATTTCCCAACTCATATGGAAACGGGGTTTTGTATTTGGCATCAAGCCAAGCAGCTATGTGCGCGTCTATGTATCTACATGTGCACAGCAGGGGAGCTGGTTAACTCATGAGAGTAGCGTGCAGTATATGTGTTTGCGAGAATGGCAACGTGTGGTCGGAGTGACGTCAGTGAGTGAGGGGGCGAGTAAAAAGAGAGAGGTAGCGCGTGCACTGCATAGTAGAGTGATGAACGGGTCCGGCTGTGTCCTGCAAAACTAATAATGAAGCAACCAGATTGTCAGGAATCAGCGGCCTCGTCATTCTGACCCGAAAGCGGAGTTTAGCAAAGCGAAGGGTGTTGCCCCCGATAAAAAACATCGACCCCAGAAGGAACATCTGCCCTGTGATCCTCTACTGAGGTCTGCACCGTAGCCGAATGGTAGGACAGATTTAACAACTACATTATTACCTGTCTGTCTTTAGAATTCCTTTTAAACATTACCAGGATGTGAGGAGCTCTACAACCAGTGATGTCACGCGCACATCGTCTGCTACTTCCGGTAAAGGCAAGGCTTTTTTATTAGCGACCAAAAGTTGCGAACTTTATCATCGATGTTCTTTACTAAATCATTTCAGCAAAAATATGGCAATATCGCGAAATGATCAAGTATGATGGACCTGCTATTCCCGTTTAAATAAGAAAATCTCATTTCAGTAGGCCTTTCAAGTGCAATATAATATTTCACCTTTCCGAGAGCACTGGACTCCTTCGAAGGGCGTAGGAGAAAAGTACTTAAGTTGATAAGAGAATATGTGCAAACAAGGCTTTGACAGGGAATGTCCACATCCAAGGGTTGCTCCACTCAAAGTGCACATTTTGGATGAAGGCGCGCAGTGACACACTTGAGTCGAGAGGCATATTTATGTGATGCTAGACTTAAGGAGTTGAAACGTACTGACTGTGTCTTTTTTTAAATCACCTGATATGAGTTGTTATTTTTCTTTGCAAATATATTTTATTGAATTTACAGTTAAAATCACATTTGACTGTTGTACTTTGCTCACGCAAACCCTTCATACAGGCACACATCCACTCATACACACTCACATGCACACTTGAGGAGAGAGGTGCACTTGAACTTTAACAACTCAAGGTTTACAGTATAGACATTTATAGAAAAAAATACCCAGATATTGTGTATATAGCCATCCATCCAGCTCTGGCTCGGGATCAGCAGGCTATCCAGATCATAGCAAAATGGATAAATATTCCTCGGCATCAAGGATCCTCAGGAAGTGATCACAAGATCACCTCCCGAGGACCTTTCCACCGTTCACACTTAAAAAAGAAGAAAGTCACCGGGCTTGATCAGGTGCAAAAAAATACAAAATAAAAAGTCACAAAAAAAGCAAGTAAACCGTGACAAAACCATATCAAAAGTGACACAAAAAAGCAATAGTAGCGTTGGATCAATACAAAAAATAATAACAATAAAAAAAAGGAAATACTACTACAAAAAATATCTGGCTTTTTTTTTTTAACGTCTATAAGTTATGATTCAATATACTGTATGTCAGTAAAGGTTTCCAGGTTAGTTCTCATTTATTTTTAATATTTGTAGACTTTATAAATCTTATTTTTTCAAGAGTCATTACATTCACAAGTTTATTTAACCAGTTCCTGAAGTTGGGTGCAGATGGGGTTTTCCACTCTTCAACAATGAGTCTGTTGGCAGTAATATATTTTTTAAGTTTTTGTGTTTCTGAAGACCACCCAAACAAGTATATATCCCTGTCAAAACTATCCAATATTACGTTATTGGTTATGACATCTGATTTTGGTGCAAAATAAATTATTTTAACCCATTTTATAAAAATGTTTCTAAACCCAAATAATTTGAGAACATGAAATAGATAAGCCCACTCAATTGAATCAAAAGCTTTATGAGCATCCAGAGTCAGGACGGCTGCCTTTTTGTTTCCTGTGCAGTCCAATTACAAGTTCAATAATCTCCGTACATTGCTGAAAGAAGGTCTGTCCAGGATGAAACAGATCTGGTCCTGATGAAGAATTTCTGTTATGTGGTTGCTTAACCTTGTTGCAAGTACCTTAGTAGAATCTTATGGTCTAGATTGAGCAGGGAGATAGGCCTATAATTTGCTGGATCAAGTACATTTTTTCCCTTTTTTGGTATTATACATATATGGGCTTCATACAAGGAGCTTGAACGTTTGTTGTTTAAGAAATAGTCATTTAACATTTTAAGTATTGTAGGGGACAGTATTTTACTAAAAGCTTGATAAAACTTTGCACCAAATCCATCTGGACCAGGGCTTTTATTCACGGAGAAAGATCTCAGTGCTTTTACCAGCTCTTCAGTTGAAATAGTATTGTCTAAATCAGGGGTCACCAACCTTTTTTGAACCAAGAGGTAGTTCTTGGTTACTGATTAATGCGAAGGGCTACCAGTTTGATACACACTTAAATAAATTGCCAGAAATAGCCAATTTGCTCAATTTACCTTCAATAAATAAATCTATATATATATATAAAATGGGTATTTCTGTCTGTCATTCCGTTGTACATTTTTTTTCCTTTTACGAAAGGTTTTTGTAGAGAATAAATGATGAAAAAAACACTTAATTGAACGGTTTAAAAGAGGAGAAAACACGAAAAAAAAGGAATATTAAATTTTGAAACATAGTTTATCTTCAATTTCGACTCTTTTCAAAATTCAATCGTAAAAAATGAAGAGAAAAACTAGCTAATTCGAATCTTTTTGAAAAAATCTAAAAAATAATTTATGGAACATCATTAGTAATTTTTCCTGATTAAAATTAATTTTAAATTTTGATGACATGTTTTAAATAGGTTAAAATCATATCTGCACTTTGTTATAACATATAACAAATTGGACCAAGCTATATTTCTAAAAAAGACAAATCATTATTTCTTCTAGATTTTACAGTACAAACATTTTCAAAGAAATTCAAAAGACTTTGAAATAAGATATACATTTCAGTTTACAGATTTTCTAGATTTGCCAGAATATTTTTTTTGAATTTTAATCATAATAATTTTGAATATATATTTCACAAATATTCTTCGTCGAAAAAACAGAAGCTAAAATGAAGAATTAAATTACATTTTATTTATTATTCTTTACAATAAAAAAATATATATGTACTTGAACATTGATTTAAATTGTCAGGAAAGAAGCGGAAGGAATTTAAAAGGTAAAAAGGTATATGTGTTTAAAAATCATAAAATCATTTTTAAGGTTGTATTTTTTCTCTAAAATTGTCTTTCTGAAAGTTATAAGAAGCAAAGTAAATAAATTAATGAATTTATTTAAACAAGTGAAGACAAAGTCTTTAAAACATTTTCTTGGATTTTCAAATTCTATTTGAGTTTTGTCTCTCTTAGAATCAAAAATGTCAAGCAAAGCAAGACCAGCTTGTTAATAAATAAATAAAATTAAAAAAATAGAGGCAGCTCACTGGTAAGTGCTGCTATTTGGGCTATTTTTAGAACAGGCCAGCGGGCGACTCATCTGGTCCTTACGGGCGACCTGGTGCCCGCTGGTCTAAAGAGTTTTGATGATTTGGACTCAGTTGAGGTAGGTTTAATGGAGTAAAACAATCTTTTAAATCATTAGCTGATGTAGCTGAAATAGATTTATATAATTCTGAATAAAAGTATTTAAAGACATTGTTGATATCCTCTAAATCTGTACATGTTTCACCTGTTTTTGAGCATATTTTG
Source organism: Nerophis ophidion (assembly GCF_033978795.1). NCBI lineage: Eukaryota > Metazoa > Chordata > Actinopteri > Syngnathiformes > Syngnathidae > Nerophis > Nerophis ophidion. The sequence continues at coordinate 28,105,521 of NC_084612.1, forward strand.
TGGATAGCAGCTTTGGCTTGAGCTCCTTTGAGCTGTCTAGACAGGAGTTTTTGTGGTTTATCAGATATAATCAAAATGTTTTTGTTTATTTTTCAGGAAGAGTTTAGATACTTCCCCATGAAGAAGAGAGTTGTATTGATTTTTCAGTTTCAGCATCTTATTGTAGTCAGACTGCAAAAGAGAATTTATATAAATTTAACGTTCTGCCCTTTTCTTGCTTCTCTTGAAATGAAATGATACATCCTCTGACAGTAGCTTTTAGGGCTTCCCACAATGTGAAGTCTGAGACCTCTCTGTTATCATTCACCTCAATAAAATCTTGGATAATCTCATTCATATACTCTTAAAATCTTCATGTAATAATAATTGTGGATTAAATCTCCATTTTTGTTTGATTTTAAGGAGATCAATTTGGATCTGCAGACTCACAGAGCTGTGATCTGAGATGACTTGACTGCGGTACTCAGGAATAGTGACATTGGAGAGGGCAGAGGCGTCCACTAAAAGTAATTGATTGTTGTGTAAGAATTGTCTACAGCGGAGTAAAATGAATACTCAATTTTATTAGGATGTTTTGTTGTCCATCTGTCTATATTTGTTAATCTTATAAGATTATTATTGGTTTCAGTTGAATTAGCAATTACACAAGATTTAGTTGACAATCTATTTAAAATGGGATCCAAAAGGCAGTTAAAATCATCACCAATGTAGATATGAGAGGAGCTATCAGGCTATCCCTAAATAGTTATCAGCTATTTAGGGACGACGTGGCGCAGTGGGAGAGTGGCCGTGCGCAACCCGAGGGTCTCTGTTTCAATCCCCACCGAGTACCAACCTCGTCACGTCCTTTGTGTCCTGAGCAAGACACTTCATCCTTGCTCCTGATGGGTGCTGATTAGCGCCTTGCATGGCAGCTCCCTCCATCAGTGTGTGAATGTGTGTGTGAATGGGCAAATGTGGAAGTAGTGTCAAAGCGCTTTGAGTACCTTGAAATGCGCTATAGAAGTACAACCCATTTATCATTGATCTATCATCAGGAAGTAGACCAAGGACTCTATAATAAAAGATTGAGTCATCTGTGTTTGGTCCAGAAATGTTCCCAAAAATTACTGAGTAGGATAAAGTATGACCATTTAATAAAATAAATCTTCCGTTAGGGTCAATTTTTTTTTATGTCAGTATGAAAGGCAAATTTTTATGAAATAAAATGGCAACACCTCTAGCTTGTGAAGTAAAGTGTGCATGATAAACCTGAAATATCCAGCTAGCTTTAAGTTTGTGTTGGTTGTCTTTACAGAGATGTGTTTCTTGTAAGGATAAAAGATCCCGCTTTTAATGAATTTAAGTGTGAAAAACCCTTCCTTTAATATTTTTGGCTAATTTTACATGGAAAAAAAAACCTTAGTAATTGGTAAGTTGAAATATAATAGTGCACCTCTGTCCTCCACAGTCATGCTCAGATTCACACATACACAACACTCACACCCCATTGTTCCCCCCATCCCTATGTCCCCATCGTGTGTAGTTCAATATTTTGAAGTGAAATTGCCATTGTGATGTTGTCCAGACGTTGTGTTGGTCGATTCCCCTGTCCAAGTGTCCCCCACGCCCATCTTCAGGCACATGCTAGTAGTTGCGTTCACTGCAATAGATCGGCAGCAATGAGTTTCCTTTTTTTTTACCTGCGTCCTCCGGTGAAATAAACCTCAGTGAAAAAGTGTATTTCTGCTTAATGCTTATCATAAGCCTCGTGTGGTAGAGCCTTTACTGATGATTAGCCACTAAGATGTTTTATAATGAAGGTCTTAGTGTTTGTAGGAGAGGTAAACACCTTTCCCTGTTCTTTGTACTCCACATGCAGGAGAGCTGGAAAACGTAGCATGAAGTTGATTTTCTTCTCTCGGAGCATGTTCATTACCTCTCGAAAGGCAGCTTTGTGCTGTCACATCAGCAGTGTAGTCTGGAAACAGGAACACGCGCAGGCTGTTGAAGATCAGCTCCTGGCCACGACTCAGTCGAAGAAGTAGGTCCTTGTCCTGGTAGAACACGTTTCTACCAGCCTAAGGAGCTACATAACGAGCGAGCGGGATACGGTGGGCGCGGTCCACCACCACTGGCTTTGAGAAGTTACTCCCTCCAAACAACTTTGGTATCAGGTCCGCAATGAAATCCGTAGGTCTTCCCTTTTCTTCTTGCTCTGGTATCCGAACTATTTTTATGTTATTACGTCTTGAGCGCCCTCCCAATTTGTCTGTTTTAGCTGCCAATTTCTCATTGCTGTTCTGCAATTCAGTCAGTTTTTGTTCGAGCGCTTCAATGAAGCCCTCGTGGTCGGAACCTTGCTGCTCCATGTCCTCCAATCTGTTGGTCAATGTCGCCTGCTTGCCTGTAAGAGCCTCAAGCTTTTCCTCAAGCATGTCAAAATGTCTGTTCATAGACTCGAGTATCTTATCCAGCAACTTCTCCAAAGTTGATGACGCCATCTCAGTGGTAGCCTCAAGCTTGTTTACGGCCACAGATCACTCTGATTGCATCCCTCTTCGTGTCTGGGACATAATCTACTGTTTCCCACAGATCAGGCTTCTATTTGTGGTGGTGTGGTCGGGCGGGGTCTTGGCAGCTACGCTACGTAGTTTTACTTGTCCTACCTAGGTTTTTTTCTGGCTGTGTAGTGCTCATGGTTTATATCTCACTAAAATCCTTTCCGTTGACTATTTACAACACTACACAGTATTAATTATTATAATTATCTATAATTACATTTAAATGGCATTGCATACATGTAAAATAAAATTATATTTCATAATATGTGACCAGACGCGTTTACACCCATCTGAACAGGTCATCCACCTGTTTAAAGCCCGATCACAGTTGAAATCTTGAAACAGACATATGATTTGACCACAATGAAAAAGAATGAAAACATTTCCGTGGGTCTGGGGGACGAAGGCCCCCAGCCAGCTCCTGGTTTTTCACCAATTTAACATGCTAAAATTATCAAAGACAGCACCATTTGAATAAATTATTTTAGTATTTAAAGACATGAAAACATCATTAATAGAACATACATACCCTAATTATCCTAATGAATCAGTATATATGGTTCAGTCCCAACAGTATTTAGTCACTAATATTTACATCTTGTGTTCATTTCACATCCACAGGTGTCACATTGATCAGTGTTATTATCTACAGTTTATTCACAGTATTACCACATTACTTCAGTTCACTTCTTTTAAAAAGACAGAAATGTAGAAGTCAATGTTGCCTCAAATATTTTAAAGTGGCAGGGAAGTTAACATCAACGCGCATAAAAACGGAAACGGAAGTGAAACTTTCAAAGTAAACGGTTTCAAAAGCAAGAGTCTTCACTAAAGATGAAACAAAAAAAAATTAAAATAATAGACCGTAAAATTATTGTAAAACCGTGATTGATAACACAGAACAATTCCCATATGTCAATAAAAGTTGTCTAAGTCTAAACTGACGGACCGGAGAAGCTCGCCAGCACTAGCTAGCTTAAATGCTAAAACTAAAACAATACATTAACGTCTTTCTCCAATAAATAACGACATACTTGAATATGAGCGAGTATAACTACATAACTGTGTCAGCAATTATGACATCAAACTGCGCACGTTAAAGCAACATGACGCAGTAGCCCTGTGAGCTCAACACAGAGTGATCGATCGATCGATACCGTAGCAACGACAACCGGAAGTTGATTAACATGACGTCACCAAAGCCGGACAGGACGCTCCCAACAAACGTGTCTTTCGTTGTAAAAAATAAGAACAAAAACAAATAAAAAAGAAACATTTGCATATACAAACACTCAAATATAAATTATTTTTATTTGAGTGAAAACGTCCTTTCTCTCGAGAACCGACATCGTTTACATTTTACTTTTTTTTCCCCCCGAGATTAAAAAAGACGGAATTCCGACTTTAGACGGAAAAATCACTTGCCTGTTGAAATGAAGGGCCTTTAATGGCTAAAACATTAACTTGGACAACATTTTAACAGCTGGTTGGCTGAGATTTTATTCTTTTCATTGCATTCACATGCTGCAGTAGACAGTGCACAATTTAGCTTTCAGTATTGATGCAGTATCTGAAGCACCGTCTCCACGGGTGTTTATTGACAACAGGGTTATAACCTGGACACGTTAGCTCGTTGGTATGGTAACAGGTGACTGTTACTGCGTGCGTCTGCCCCGGTCCCGAAAATAAAAATTAGGAAAATCCAAGTCGGTACTGCACACTGCACAGGTTCGGACCACTTTTGAACTTGTTTGCCAAGACGTCTTACCCTCGTATTTTGATCCGGTCGGTCCGTTATTCCTTTACTTCGTCGTCGTCGTCGTCGTCGTTGTCTTCTTCTTCTTCTTCTGACCCACCAGGTGAATTAAGTGCAATTGGCGGAGTTACAATGCGTAGTAGGAAACTGCCACCTACTGCACCAGAGTTGTAACTACAAGCTACATTCACAGAGTCCCATTGCTTTTATGAGCAGTCGAGCGAGGCAAAAGCCGAAAAATCTATTTGTGGCGGCCGTAATTCTTTCGTGGCGGGCCTCCAAAAATAAATGAATGTGTGGGAAACCCTGTAATCGTTGTTATCTATGTTTTGACTCACTCAGAGTGATAGGCATGCATTTGGTTGGCCAAGCGTTGTCAGTTTTAATAATAAAAAAATAAAAAAAGCAGAATTTGAATAAAATCTTGCAGTTTTCACCGGAGTTACTGCAGAGGCAAACAACTGTGTGTGCATCTTAGCCACGCCTCTTCACGAGTTATGTTACTTATTTATTTAAAAAGCAGGATGGAACGAAAACTACCAAATGGATTATCGAAAGTTTGTGGAAGGGTGGGGCATGGACAAAAGATCTGAAGAAAGGAAAGAGGAAACTTTTCCTTAAGTTTTTTTGTGAATATTTTTACACTCAAGAGTTGTTACCTAATGAGAGTGTAAAATTTGTAAAAATTGTGATCCAGTCAGTCTAATGGTCGGAGGGCCTGTCGGCACAAATTGGCAGCCACGCTTCCTTCAGTCTACCCCAGGGCAGCTGTGGCTACAAATGTAGCTTACCACCACTTAGGTGTGAGTGTGGAGTGACTGAATAATGGGTTGTCACTTCTCTGTAAGCGCTTTGAAGATCTAGTCGATAGAAAAGCGCTATATAAATCTAATCCATTATTATTATTATTAATTTTAATGATGTCCTTGATTCACAGACAAGGCTCCATACGCCGACACATGAACCTATCCAACCCCGACTTCAACATGGCCCAGTTTCAAAGGCAGGACTCCCTCACTGGAATGGGACTTGGCTTGGGGCGCCTCAAGCCCGAACTTTACAAACAGCGCTCTCTGGAGGGAGATGACGGCAGTCACAGAGGCAGAGGCTGTGGACGCCTCCACTTCATCCTCAGGTTTGACTGCGACCTGGAGCAGCTGATTGTTAAAATCCACAGAGCGGAAGATCTACCAGCCAAGGACTTCTCCGGAACCTCAGACCCTTACGTTAAGATCTACCTGCTGCCTGATCGGATGACCAAGCATCAGACCAAGGTGCATCGCAAGACTCTCAACCCTGTGTTTGATGAGGTCTTCTTGTTTCCCGTGGCCTACTCAGAGCTTCCCACACGTAAACTGCACTTCAGCGTCTACGACTTCGACCGATTTTCCCGCCATGACATTATTGGCCAAGTGGTTGTGGACAACTTCCTGGATCTCGCAGATTTCCCACGGGAGACAAAACTCTGCCGGGAAATCAAATATGTCTCTACGGTGAGTAATTTAAATCTATTCTTATGAAGCAGTGCCAACATTTTTAATGCCATATCTAAAATATAAATACTGTGTGATATGAGCAAAAAAACAATTACAGATAAAATATTACTACTAAGGGGAGAAGGTCATGAAAAAGCAGCCTCCTACTCATTGATTGCCGCAGATACACAAATCAATTTGTGTAACGGTTCTGCTGCAAAAGCAAACATTTGGTGTTGGCTAAGCAGATGAGGCAGAATCATTGCGTCAACGTTTTTACATGTTTGCAGCTGCTAGTTCAGCTTATAATGTCAATTATTATGGTTTGTAAATAAATTTGAATCACCTGAATTTTAGAGATGTTTTTCCTCTTTGAAGCTTTGGCTTTTTTGTAATAAAGTGACATCAAGAGGCATCTCGATTTTTACAATAGTTCCAAGCTTTAACTTGTAATAGAGACTCTTACACATACACAATAACGCTGAAAGGCCTACTGAAATGAGATGTTCTTATTTAAACGGGGATAGCAGGTCCATCCTATGTGTCATACTTATTTATTTTACGATATCGCCATATTTTAGCTGAAAGTATTTAGTAGAGAACATCGACGATAAAGTTTGCAACTTTTGGTCGCTAATAAAAAAGCCTTGCCTGTACCGGAAGTAGCAGACGATGTGCGCATGACGTCACGGGTTGTAGGGCTCCTCCCATCCTCACATTGTTTATAATCATAGCCACCAGCAGCAGGAGCGATTCGGACCGAGAAAGCGACAATTTCCCCGTTGATTTGAGCGAGGATGAAAGATTCATGGATAAGGAAAGTTAGAGTGAAGCACTACAAAAAAAAAGGCAACGCCAGTGGGAGCGATTCAGATGTTATTAGACACATTTTCTAGGATAATTCTGGAACATCCCTTATTTGCTTATTGTATTACTAGTGCTTTAGTGAGATTATAAAGTCATACCTGAAAGTCAGAGGGGTGTGGTGACCGCCAGTGTCTCTGTGGAAGCCATAGAGGAGCCAAGAAAGTTGCAGCTGCCTCTTTGACAGCTCCTGCAGGAGGACGCAAGTTCCACTCATGTCTCCGGTAAGAGCCGACTTATTACCACAATGTTCTCACCGAAACCTGCCGGTTGACATGTGGTAGAGAAACATGTTCGCTTGACCGCTCTGTTCCATAGTAAAGCTTCACAAAAAACAAAGAAACACAGACTGTGTTTTGGTTGCTAAAGGCAGCTGCAATCCACCGCTTTCCACCAACAGCATTCTTATTTATAGTCTCCATTAATGATTGAACAAATTGCAAAAGATTCAGCAACACAGATGTCCAAAATACTGTGTAATTATGCAATTAAAGCAGACGACTTTTAGCCGTGAGTGGTGCTAAGATAAAATGTCCGCTCCAACCAATAACGTCACACGTACGCGTCAACATAAGCGTCATCATTCTGCGACGTTTTTAACAGGACACATTGCGGAAAATTAAAAATTGCAGTTTAGTAAACTAAACCGACCGTATTGGCATGTGTTGCAATGTTAATATTTCATCACTGATATATAAACTATCAGACCGCGTGGTCGGTAGTTGTGAGTTTCAGTAGGCCTTTAAAAGACAAAACTTTCATCCAAGATTGCACCTTGGCAGTTAATTGTCTATACCTTATCATTCTAATATTTTTGCAATTTAATTTAAGCAGCACAAATGTTACCACCAACACATCCTTGTTCTGTTTTGATTGACAATCATAGATGTAGACATTTAATAACAATGTTTACTTCTTGGATAGCAGCGTATACACTGCGCTGCACCATTTTTATAGCTGATTTGTTATGTTTTGATATGTCAATATAGCTACATCAGGGGTTAAATATTTCAGTATGATAATCAACAAATAAAATAATAAACGGTAACACTTTAGTTTGGGGAACATATTTACCATTAATCAGTTGCTTATTAAAGTAACAAAGACTTAATTTAGAGTTATTTGGACACTAGGGGAATATATAAGGATTAGGGTTAGGATTAGGGTTACTAATAAGCAATAATTCTGAGATTATTGAGGGAAGACTCTTAGTTAATGGCTTACTGGTTGTATAAGAAGGCCATGCAGAATAAGGCATTAACAAGTACTTAATAATGACTAATTAAAAGCCAATATGTTACTAATTTGCATGTTAATAAGCAACTAATTAATGATGAATATGTGTTCCCCATACTAAAGCTTTAACTAATAAACATATTGTTTAATTTATACTCCTCTGATACTGTCAATTAAAATTAGTTGTTATGTTGGTGCAACTTTTGCAATGGGTTTACATTGTGTGCAAAGGTGTACCTGATGTGGCAGATTACACTGCAAAAAATTTGATTTTTTTTTTTTATACAGCAGTCACTTTTCATTGAAAACAAAAAATATATATACTCCTTCCGACAATTAAATCCATCTGAGCACTTGAAAAAGTAGTGCGGCTGCATGAGGACGTCATTAATAACTGCTTTACTAATCCAATTGTGCTTTGTCTCACTGGGAGAAAAAGGAGCAAAGCTGCCCTGTGTAATTGCACAGAAACTCATTCATTGAAATTACAACTTTAAGCAATGGACACAATCACACTACACCAGTGGTTCTTAACCTTGTTAGAGGTACCGAACCGTACCAGTTTCATATGCACCGAACCCTTCTTTTGTGAAAAAATAAATACATATAGTTTTCAAATTCAAGACAAAGTTGTATGTTTTTTACTGGTGCACAAAATGAACCGTGCATGAACATCACCTTGTTCACAGAACAAAACAACACAGTGCATGAACTCACAACAAATTACAGACCTGCAAATCAGTATGATTTCTGCTGTTGCCTTTGAGAGACCAGTTCAGATATGCATGGCTTCACTATGGCAAGTGCCACTTATGTCACTTTCACAGCAAAGTCTGTTTCTTTTCTTCGTTTTTATGTCCAGCATCCTCGAAAAGGATTGCTCGCAAAGATATGGTATAACAAATGGTATTTATACCAAAGATATGTTGTAACAAATGGTATTTATACCATCTGTTACAACATATCTTTGTGAGCATTCCCAGGCTTTCTTAGCAATAGCTGGATACTTTTCCATTTGTCGACACCAAAACGTTGAGAGCGTTGTTGTTCTGAAGAGTTGCTGTTGAACCTGGCTCTGCTGAATTTCAATGATTTCGTCAAGGTATTCATCATTGACATTTGCTGTCTCAACAGCAAACGTGAACGGCTTTCTGACTCATGCTGGATTTAACTATCATGTTGGGAAATATCCATCGAGAGACTTTGCGAGCTCATCTATGTGCGTGGCAATTGTTTGCTTCAGTTAAATGGGTATAGAAATGTCTCCGATTTCAGACACATCTTCGATCTTAAAACAATATTTTTTTTAATTCTCATTGTAAGTGGGCCAAAACACTTATATTAGAAAATAATCTCATAAAAATGACTACTGCCATTTGATTATAATAATAAAACATTTAAGTTGTTATTTAGTCAGGTTTGGAACAGGTGTGTTGCTGGTGTGGCCACAGTGTATGTGCATGTCTGATGTCGCTCACATGTGCTCCACTGAATGCTCAAGGAATTTTTGCATTTGCTCACACTTATGGAACATTAGAGAGAACATTGTTTGGGAGTATCCATTATACGCCGATAAGGAGAAGTTTTAATTTACACGATGAGTCGGCTGTGTCTTGACACGCCGAACCACTGAGGCCGGCTCATCCTAGGGTTCAATCCAACCCAGGTTAAGAACCACTGCACTACACAGTGACAAAGGCCTGAAAAGGACATTTATCACATTTTGTAGCTACAAAGGGTAATGCTGCTATTTAGGACTGGCCAAACGTTTTAGGCTGCTTAACTGGGCCAGAACAATATCAGTAAATACAGCTGCTGCACTATATCCATCAAGCACATTGTTTGGCTTCCAAATGTAATCAGTGGGGTAATATTAAATGTTGGATGTGGTCATTTTCTTTATTATCGTTTTACATAATGGTTGCAATTAAGCGGTTCATTTTTTTTTTAAGCTGGACATGTGCTGTTTTTATGAGGGAGGTCTCTAATTTTTTCCACTTCATTAATGATACCAATATTGCAGCCTTGAGTATTGGCTAATCCGATGTATCGGTACAAATAATACATACGTCAATTGCTTATTTTGTACAAGGGTCTCTGCAGGTTTGTACAAGTCAAATGTAGGACTTTTTGAGGCTATAAGACCATTATCAATAATATAAGACCCATTTCACATCCATACTGGCAAAATTGTTTTCCTTCATTTGCAGTACAGTGAGAGAAATACATGCAAAACATGATGTGTGTGTGTGTGTAAAACCAATCTATTTATGCTAGATCAACTCAACGCCCATTGCACAGGTCGCCCAGGGGTGGGGGTCCCCACATCTGCGGTCCCCTTCAATGTTTCTCATTGTCATTCCATTGGGTTGAGTTTTTTCTTGTCCTGATGTGGGATCTGAGCCGAGGATGTCGTTGTGGCTTATGCAGCCCTTTGAGACACTCGTGATTTAGCGCTATGTAGGTCAACTTTGATTGATTGATTGATTGAACTTTGATGTACTGTATCATAAGCCGATAAGATTCGTATTTTAGACGAGAAATAGCTGATAATGCATCTCATTAATAACCAATTTTAATTTGACAATAAGCCATGGGCCAGTAAAAAAAAAAAACAAGCCGTGTGTATGACGGTTTGACAACCCCCCACCCCACACACACACACACTGTTACTGTTTGCCCTTAAAATTCCTCTTAATCACACTGTATACAAAAATGACTGATCGAGCCTCAGTCTGTCTCTTGAAAGGTCCTAAGCTGTCCAGCTTCTGTCATGTTCCCCATCCATCTGTCCCAGCTTCACTCATGGCACCTGCTCTTGCACCCAATCCTGAACCTGAGGCCAAACTTGACACTGAGCCAATCATGATGCCAGCTTGTGTTAATGGCCATCCAGTGCAAACCATTCTTTTTTGTCACTTGGTAATCTTTACTATGAGCATGCCGCAGCCATTCAATGTGTCCATCGTGATCAAAAAAGATATCCCGTGGCTGATGTGACCATCGTCATGGATAGCCAGGCTTTCTTGCTCCGTGGGGGGGTTCTTGACCACATACCCCATGACATGATATTGGGCAGAGACTTGCCTATCCTGCATGATCTTGTTCATTAGGCACACAAGCAAAAAGCGAAGTCCAGTTCTATTCCAGCCATTCAAGAGGCTTATCCAGTACTCACCTGTGCCCAGACAGCCAAGCTAGGGCTGCAGCCTCTTCCTGACTTTGACCCTTCTCTATACCAGGGTGGTCAGAAGGGCCCCCCGAAAAGCAAGTGCCAGCGCCGCCTGGAGAAGATCCAAGGTACTCCACTGTTGGGTGATGTGTCAAGCTCGAAACCTGATGGAGAGTGGCAGGTACCTGAAGACATCCGAAGCTACAGAGAGCTGACGTCTCACTGGCTCCCCTGCTGGCTAAGAAGAAAGATGCTAACATCCCCTTGCAGTCAAACCAGGGTGAAAAGTATGTGCTTGAGGATGGAGTCCTGTGTGTAGCAAATCAGCCAGAGAATGGTTTGGTGGTCCCTACCTCTTGTAGGCCCCTGGTACTCCATCTTGCTCATTCCATACCCTGGCCTGGTCATCTTGGACAAGACGAGACTCTTGCTCGAGTCAAAGCTTATTTTGGCCTTTAATGGTCACATATGTTGTTGAGTACTGTCAAACATGTCTGCAGGGCCAGAAGACTTCGCCGAGACCGCCTGAGAAAGCCCCACTACTCCCTCTTTCTTTTATTGATGTTCCTTTCCGGAGGATCGCAATGGATATCGTTGGATCCCTGGAGAAAAGCAGTGGAGGCCATGAATGCATTCTTGTCCTCTGTGACTACACCACCAGGTTTTCTGAGGCCTTCCCGGTAAGGAGTATCAGGACTCCTTAAGTCATCTCTGCACTTATACAGTTCTTCTCACAAGTACGAATTCCATCCATCCATCCATTTTCTACCGCTTATTCCCTTTCGGGGTCGCGGGGGGCGCTGGCGCCTATCTCAGCTACAATCGGGCGGAAGGCAGGGTACACCCTGGACAAGTCGCCACCTCATCGCAGGGCCAACACAGATAGACAGACAACATTCACACTCACATTCACACACTAGGGCCAATTTAGTGTTGCCAATCAACCTATCCCCAGGTGCATGTCTTTGGAAGTGGGAGGAAGCCGGAGTACCCGGAGGGAACCCACGCATTCACGGGGAGAACATGCAAACTCCACACAGAAAGATCCCGAGCCTGGATTTGAACCCAGGACTGCAGGACCTTCGTATTGTGAGGCAGACGCACTAACCCCTCTGCCACCGTGAAGCCAAGTACGAATTCAAGATGAAATAATCACAGATCAAGGAACCAACTTCACCTCAAAGCTCATGAAGCAGCTTCACGAACAACTTGGAATTACTGGCATTCGCAACGCCCACTCTTATCCACAAACCAGGGTTTGGTTGAAGTGTTTCACCAGCCCGTCGAAGTCAATGCTGGGAAAGTTTGTAGATGACCAAAGTCAAGACCGGGAGAAATGGCTTCCCTTTTTGCTCTTTGCCTATCGAGGGGTACCCCAAGCCTCTACTGGGTTCTCGCCTTTTGAGCTCCTTAATGGGTTCCCTGTTCAAGGTCCTTTGGACCTCTTGAAGAAATCATGGGAATCCAAACCACCTGCACCACAAAAGGTTATTTCTTGTGTGCTGCAGATACGAGAACGGCTAAAGCAATACAGAGCAAAGGCAAGGGAAAATCTTGGAAAGGCACAGAAGACCTGGTATGACCAGAAAACACGTCACATGGTGCTACAGCCAGGTTAAAGGCTAATGTTCCTGCTTCCAACCTCGAGCCATAAACTGCTGGCCCAATGGCAAGGTCCTTACTCCGTGGTAAGACAAGCTGGACCAGTCACCTATGAGATTTCTCATCCGTATAAAGGAAAGGCATCCCAAGTGTACCACATTAACCTTCTGAAGGAATGGCAGGTGAGGAAATCCTCTGTGGAAGGAACGGATGTCCAAGCCAGTCAAATACCTACTCAAAGCAAGAAGTTGCATGTGGAAAAGGTAACGCTGGCACGGGAAATGGAAATGGAGGGTGATGTGGAGGAGACAGATCTGTCCATGCTCACTACACCACAGAAACCTGAGGTAAGTCACTTGTCTGCACCATCTGCTCTTAAACACTTGCAAGTGTGTGAAGAACCCCCAGTATTATTCAGTGCAAAGCCAGGAAGAACTCCACTAATTGAACATGTCATTCATTTAAAAAAAACAATACGTAGCCGTCAATCCCTATAAAGAGTGCCTGAGCAGATAAGGTGTAGCCCATCAACCATGAAATCCAAACCATGCTGGATCTAGGAGTGATTGAACCCTTAAACAGTGAGTAGTGTAACCCCATTGTCCTCATCCCTAAGAAAGACAACACAATACGACTATGTAATGAACTACGCAAAGTGAATGTGGTTTCTAAATTTGACGCTTATCCCATGCCATGTATTGATGAACTTTTTGAGAAGCTCAGCAAAGTCGTGTTCATCACCACCCTTTACTTGTTTAAGGGATACTGACAATTGCCTTTAGAGAAGGAGTCAAAGGAGTACACTGCCTTCTGTCGCCCAAAGGGTCTCTATATTTACACGGTTATGCCGTTCGGACTCCACGGATCCGCCGTAACATTTCAACAGCTAATGGGTGTGGCCAATTCTCTGCTGCCTATCTCAATGATGTGGTAGTTTTCAGCACTTCCTGGGAAGACCACCTCTCTCACCTGCGTCAAGTCCTGCTCTGGATCCGTTCAGCCGCGCTCGCTCTTAATAGCCAGAAATGTGAGTGGGCCAAAACTGAGGTGTGCTACCTAGGTTACCATCTTGGCAACGGGCAGATACGTCCTCAGGTGAACAAGGTGAAAGCTATCCAAGACAGTCCTAGATCCCAGAAAAAAAAGCAGTTCCAATCATTTTTGGGACTTTCCAGGTGGTACAGAAGATTTGTGCCCCACTTCTCTACCATCACAGCTCTTCTTGTTGAGCTGACAACCAAAGGAACCTCTAACCCAGTCAAATGGACAGAAATATTTGAAACTGCCTTCAGGAAGGTCAAAGCGCTTCTATGCTCTTCCCCGGTCTAACAAAGTCCTGACTTCAACCAGCGATTCCTTGTTCAAGTTGATGCCTCTGGTGTGGGCCTTTGAGCCATCCTAGCCAAAGGAAAGGAGGGCAAGGAACAGCCACTTCTCTATCTGAGCCATAAACTGTATACAAGAGAAACTAGGTATTCTGCCATTGAAAAGGAATGTCTTGCCATCAAGTGGGCGTTAGACAGCCCATGCTATTAACTTCTCGGACGGACCTTTGATCTGGAAATGGACCACCGGGCATTCAGCTGGATCAACTCCATGAGAGATAAAAACTCCCTTGTCACCAGATGGTACTTGGCGTTACAGTCATATTGCTTCAATATTATACATCGAGCTGGCAAAACTAACTTGCTAGCTGATTACCTGTCCCGTCTCCCTGGACTTGCTGTCGCTGGAGAGGAGGGAGGTGATGTGATAGTCTGACCCCCCCACTGTCACCGTTTGCCCTTAAACTTCCTCTCAAACCATGCACATTTGTAAGGAAGCTCAACATGGACAAACTACAAACATTCAATCTTGTTAGTCAGTGAAAAGCATGCGCTCAACAAACAAAATACAAACCCAGTTTCCATATGAGTTAGGAAATTGTGTTAGATGTAAATATAAACGGAATACAATGATTTGCAAATCATTTTCAACCCATATTGAGTTGAATATGCTACAAATACAACATATTTGATGTTCAAACTGGTTAACATTTTTTTTGCAAATAATCATTAACTTTAGAATTTGATGCCAGCAACATGTGACAAAGAAGTTGGGAAAGGTGACAATAAATGCTGATAAAGTTGAGGAATGCTCATCAAACACTTATTTGGAACATCCCACATGTGTGCAGGCTAATTGGGAACAGGTGGGTGCCATGATTGGGTATAAAAACAGCTACTCCAAAAATGCTTCTCTTTCACAAGAAAGGATGGGGTGAGGTACACCCCTTTGTCCACAACTGCGTCAGCAAATAGTCAAACAGTTTAAGAAAAACGTTTCTCAAAGTGCAATTGCAAGAAATTTAGGGATTTCAACATATACGGTCCATAATGTCATCAAAAGGTTTAGAGAATCTGGAGAGATCACTCCACATAAGCAGCATGGCCGGAAACCAACACTGAATGACCGTGACCTTTGATCCCTCAGACGGCACTGTATCAAAAACCGACATCCATCTCTAAAGGATATCACCACGTGGATTCAGGAACACTGCAGAAAACAACTGTCACTAAATACAGTTTGTTGCTATATCTGTAACTGCAAGTGAAAGCTCTACTATGCAAAGTGAAAGCCATTTATCAACAACATCCAGAAACGCTGCCGGCTTCTCTGAGCCCGAGATCATCTAAAATGAACTGATGCAAAGTGGAAAAGTGTTCTATGGTCTGACGAGTCCACATTTCAAATTGTTTTTGGAAATATTCGACATCGTGTCATCCGGACCAAAGGGGAAGCGAACCATCCAGACTGTTATTGACGCAAAGTTCTAAAGCCAGTACCTGACGGTATGGGGGTGCATTATTGCCCAAGGAATGGGTAACTTACACATCTGTGAAGGCACCATTAATGCTGAAAGTGTTATGTACGTGAGGACTGGAAGGAGACAATACCACGAAAGACTTAAGGTTACCAGGTTTATTGTAACCTTTGATGATTGTTTGGGATGTGCATGCTACTCTAAGTGTTGGTTGCAGGATTAAGTGTAGAATAAAACATGTGAATAATTCAGGCGGGTGTTGCACATGCGTAATGGATGAAACCTTCATCTGACCAAGGGGGTAGGCACAAGGGAGATCCGGGGACAGACAGGAGGTCGAGGGCAGGCGACAAGGAACAATGTCCGAGTCCAGGCGAGTGATTGAGGATCGAGGGAGGCAGTCCAATTTCCGGGTGGAGGTCGAGATCCAGCACTCGAGCACACGAAACAAGGCGGGTACTGCAAGGAGGACAAGGGACAAGTCAACAAGGCAAAAAGGGCACAAGACAAAAGAGGCGAGGACAATGAGAGGGAAGCCAGAGACGACCCATATTGAGTTGAATATGCTACAAGAGTTAACGACGTTGCGGCGCAAGATCCAAGGAGTGACTGGATTTTATGCTGTCCCTTTGATTGCTGCCGGTGCTCTGATGACAGGTAGCCTGCAGCTGTGGTGAAGGTGAAGCGTGGGCGTGGTGCGCTCGGCGCGTGCGGGGGCGTGTACTGGCATGCTGCCAGAAGGAGTGTGGGAATCTGCTGCGGGAAAATCTAGGGTTTGAAACCGCACCCTGACAGAAAGGTACATACAGGTTTTAGGAACAACATATGCTGCCATCTAAGCGCCGTCTTTTTTATGGACGCCTCTGCTTATTTTTTCAAAACAATGCCAAGCCACATTCAGCACGTGTTACAACAGCGTGGCTTGGTAAAAAAAAGAGTGCAGGTACTTTCCTGCCCCGCCTGCAGTCCAGACCTGTCTCCCATTAAAAATGTGTGGCGCATTATGAAGCGTAAAATGCGACAGCGGAGACCCCGGACTGTTGAACGACTGAAGCTCTACATAAAACATGAATGGGAAAGAATTCCACTTTCAAAGCTTCAACAATTAGTTTCGTCAGTTCCCAAATGGTTATTGGGTGTTGTTAAAAGAAAAGGTGATGTAACACAGTGGTGAACATGCCCTTTCCCAACTACTTTGGCATGTGTTGCAGCCATGAAATTCCAAGTTATATAATATTTTGCAAAAAAAAAAAAAAAAAAAAAAAAAAAAGATGAGTTTGAACATCAAAATATCTTGTCTTTGTAGTGTATTCAATTGAATATGAGTTGAAAAGGATTTGCAAATCATCGTATTATGTTTATATTTACCTCTAACACAATTTCCCAACTCATACAGTATGGATACTGGGTTTGTATAACCTCTCACTCAGCATGGCTCTGAATTAGTGGCTAAAAGAGTCCGGGTGGGGCTGAGGGCTTTATATAGGTGAAGAAACCTGCCTTGACTGATTAGGCCTAATTTAGGCCAAACCATGGTTCTCAAAAGCTGGGTATTACAGAAGAACAGAGTTATGTTATCCAAGCCTGGATACACTGTTAACAAAAATGACTGATGTACAAATGCAAAAGTACTATGTGAATACTTGTAGACATGTGATGGTTATTTAGGGTGTATTTTACGAAAGAACGGTATTCCTAATTCCCCCTGTCAAATTGGTCCCAACTAGTAGGAGGGGATATGGGCTATTAAAGTTGGAAAATGCCATTTTTCTGACAGTCTGCTGTCTGTCACTGCCAGAGGAGGTTCACTGTCCTGAGCAGGAGCTCAGGTCTCCATGCATCTACTGAGATTGTGTGTGCTTTGTTTCCTCTTGATGTTGTTCACCTCTTGACACTTTGTGTTGTAAATAAATGTGTGTAAAATCTTCCCCACTGTGTGCCTTGCCATCTTTGGTTTGAAAGTCTGGTTTGCAAAGGTTACATTACCTTCACCCGAGGTGGGGTGTGACACCGTGGTCCATAAATGGCCTCTGGGCCGCATTTTGGAGGCCGTGGTCTACACTGTTCCTTTTAAGTAAAGTGCAAGTGCAACACATAGCTTTTAAAGAGAATGAATGATTATTGTATGTTTTGTAAGCTAAAGTCCCATGTTACTTGAAGTATAACATTTATAGTTCCAGCTTGTTGTGATGTTCGCATTTCTACGGAAAAATGACGGCACACTGCTGTCATCTCATGCACTCGTCGTTATCTGTGAACATTTCACTTCCTAGTGGAAAACATAAGCAAACAGATGCAAAAAGGCCCTAAAGGGGCTAAAAGCAGCCGGCAATGGTGGTCCAGAATCACCTCTGCACATCATTGATACAGTGTGATTGTCTGCAGTGTTGTCCAGACTACATTGCATTTCACTATGACTAAATCTCATGCCAAATTCCGAACATTTTTGTCCGCCTTTAGGGCACTTGAAAAGTGTGCAGTGTAAGAAATCAGTAAGCAAAATAAGCACACAACAATTCCAATCACAACAAAAGTGTCCATATATGTAATTCCAACACAAATGCATGTATTGCATTTTTAGGACCTTCCCTAAACGTTTTACTCTGAGCTCCAACATATTCAACAAGTATTATTACTTACTGCTAGCTCCCAGCTGTTGTGATCACGTGGTCTCGGCCCACTGGCTCTGGTCGCTGCTGGACAGAATTTCTGGAGCAGAGCCTGGAATAGAATGTTTATATCGGAGGCTTTGAAGAAAAGGGGGGCATATGAGAACAGTTCTTACAAGCATAAATTGGCCAGCTGCGGGGAGAAGAGAGCCCATGATGGCACAAACCCCTTCCTAAATTCCACCCACAGTTGATCAATCAAAATACGTTTTATATTTAATACATTTTAGATTGTGCTGCTTCAGATACAAATACAAAAAGGTATGAAACAGTCCCCACATTTTATTTAACTTAAAGGCCTACTGAAACCCACTACTACCGACCACGCAGCCTGACAGTTTATATATCAGTGATGAAATATTAACATTGCAACACATGCCAATACGGCCGGTTTAGTTTACTAAATTGCAATTTTAAATTTCCGGCAAGGTATCCTGTTGAAAAAGTTGCAGAATGATGACGCTTATGTTGACGCGTGCTTGTGACGGACATTTTATCCCAGCACCATTCACGGATAAAAGTTGTCTGTTTTAATCGCATAATTACACAGTATTTTGAACATCTGTGTTGCTGAATCTTTTGCAATTTGTTCAATTAATAATGGAGACTATAAAGAAGAATTATGTTGGTGGAAAGCGGTGGATTGCACCTGGCTTTAGCAACCAAAACACAGCCGGTGTTTCTTTGTTTGTGGTGCAGCTTTAATATGGAACAGAACATGTTTCTCTACCACATGTCAACCGGCAAGTTTTTGGATGAGAAAATTGTAATATTAAGTCGGCTCTTACCGGAGACTTGAGCGGAGTTTGCGTCCTCCTGCAGCAGCTGTCAAAAAGGCAGCTGTGACTTTCTTGGTTCCTCCATATGGCTTCACTCAGAGACACTGGCGGTCACCGCAGCCCTCCGACTTTCAGGTATGACTTTATAATCTCACTAAAACACTAGTAACACAATAAGCAGATAAGGGATTTTCCAGAATTATCCTAGTAAATGTGTAACATCTGAATCGCTCTCACTGTTGCCTTTTTTTTTCTAGTGCTTACTCTAACTTTCCTCATCCACAAATATTTCATCCTCGCTCAAATTAATGGGGAAATTGTCGCTTTTTTGATCCGAATCGCTCTTGCTGCTGGTGGCTATGATTATAAACAATGTGAGGATGTGAGGAGCCCTACAACCCGTGACGTCACGCGCACATTGTCTGCTACTTCCGGTACAGGCAAGGCTTGTTTATTAGCGACCAAAAGTTGCGAACTTTATCGTGGATGTTCTCTATTTAATCATTTCAGCAAAAATATGGCAATATCGCAAAATGATCAAGTATGACACATAGAATGGACCTGCTATCCCCATTTAAATAAGACAATTTCATTTCAGTAGGCCTTTAATTAATTTTATGTAAAGCAAATGGAACCAAAATGTATTTAATAATGACTTCATCAAAACTTAAGTATAAGTTCCCAAAAACTATATGTACACAAACACTTAAAATCTTTTGATCAGGTGTTTTTTTTAACAAATAAAAAGATACACTGTTAAATATTTACTATTTTGCATTATTTACTAATAGTGTTTTTAGTCCTAGTATTTTTATCCGTTGATTAACCCTTTATTTTGTTAATATATTGGTTTATATTAGAGCACATCAAGATTTATTTAAATGAAAAGTGTGTGACGATAGGTTCATTTTATTTGTCATCCCTGGTGGGCAGGGTTCTGTTGCTCTGTTCGGTGGTCCTTGAACGCGTCATCTTTTTTTTCCTCTGAGAAAAGACCAATCACTCTGAGAGACACGAAGATAGTAGAGCCTGTAGGTTCAATGTGCACAATTGAAAATCTTAGTTGCTCAGACAGTTATGTGTTCATCGACGTTTGGATTGGGGTATGTTGTTTTTCAATGGGAAAAGACGTTGGAGGCATTTTTCCACCAAAAGTTGAGGAACTTTAAGGTCCTGGAACCTTTAGTTCCTGGAACTATATATTCCTTTAAAATGTGTGGTTTGTGTTTCCACCGCATTTAAATGGGTTGTACTTGTATAGCGCTTTTCTACCTTCAAGGTACTCAAAGCGCTTTGACACTACTTCCACATTCACCCATTCACACACTGATGATTTCCCAGTTTAGGGTAAGTTATGCCCTGTGATTAGGTGGCGACTTGTCCAGGGTGTACACCGCGATCCCAAAGGGAATAAGCAGTAGAAAATGGATGGATGGCTGGATGGATGGCTGGATGGATGGGTAAGTTATACAAATCAGGCTGATGACGTATAGATGAGTGGTAGAGTATATTTCTGCATGGAAAGCGTGTAAATGAACAGGCACTATTAGGTCATATTTATTCTATTAATGTATAAGTAAATTAAATACAAATCAAAAATATACAAAACAGTATGATTTAAAAACAAAATATGTCATATTTCATCTAAAAAGTCAGCCGGGCTTTTATCCACAGCGTCCAAGAGTCAGAAAGTCGTTCCCTCTGTAAACGACAAGTTAATTAGGGTTAGGTGATACCTGTAAATAATATATGAATAATACATGTCAGTGTTTATCTCACATAACGGTAGGTCATGAGTTCAAACCCCGGCCGAGTCATACCAAAGACTATAAAAATGGGACCAATTACTACACTGCTTGACACTTAGCATCAAGGGTTGGGATTGGGGGTTAAATTACCAAAAATGATTCCCGGGCGTGGCCACCACTGCTGCTCATTGCCCCCCTCACCTCCCAGGGGGTGATCAGGGTTGATGGCCAATGCAGAGGATAATTTTACCGCACCTACTGTGTGTGTGGGGGACAATCATTGGTACTTTATAAAAACATCAGATTTAGCATTAGCCTGTTAGCATTGGTGTTTGGTTAACTCGGGTTGAGACTAATCACTACACGTGGTGTGTCACTGACTACTTTCACGGCATGTAACAAAGTAAATAGTGAGCAATTGCTGTGATTTACCTTTGTTGCACTCATCCCTAATTTGACATTTCTCTTTAAACTACAAGGTCGAAGTCCGTGTGAGCAGCTCGCCTCGCTGCTTGGAAGTCTGGCTACTGTATCTTCCTCTGTAAATAAGTTAAAACGAGTCCGTCCACTTCTTCTAGCTTTGCATTTTGAAGTCAAGTTTGTAAAAAAAAGAACAAACAGTATGAAACTGCAAACTAGATTAAAGACTGGGACTTGGATGTTTTCCCTCTTAGGGGCCAAGGGGGCTTGACCGATGTGTGTGTGTGTGTATGTGTGGTGTGTGTGCGTGTGTGTGTGTGTGTGTGTGTGTGTGTGTGTGTGTGTGTGTGTGTGTGTGTGTGTGTGTGTGTGTGTTGGAGGAGGGGCGGAGAGGTGCAGGGACACTTGGACTTAACATGTAGGTGTGAAAATACAAAAAAAATGAAATATTTGAGAATTCATGGAAACAATGTTTGAGAAGAACCTTCCTAGAGGCATTTCGGCTGAGTCCACCCTGAGTGATGTTTTTCCTCATCAAGCCTTTAGCGGTGTTTAGTCTGCCTCCGGATGTGATGGCACAAGTTTGATTTTATGTAAATCAATAGGATAGGATAGGATAGGTCTTCATTGTCATTGCACAAGTACAACAAAACTTTGTTTTCAGCACAAATCTGTTCAAGATTAGACAAACAGTGTACAGGGTTACAGAACAAGAACGCTGATGGGTCGCCATAAGGCGCCCCGTAAAAAATGGGAATAAGGTAAACGCTGGGGAAGGATGAGTAAAAAAATACAATCCAGACTGGGCTCCTAAGGGGGCCCAGTTCGGAGTGGGAAAAAACCTCCATAGCAAAGCACATATACATATTACAACATACATCTCGAGATATCTAGCAACAGAGGCAAGGTAGTTCAAGGTCATGGTGGTAGGTCGCAGCTCTCAGGCGCTGACCATCCATTCATCATCCATACGGGATTTGCGTAGAGGGCGTTGGGTTGGGGGGTTTATGTGTGGCGTATATTTTTTGTGTGGATGTGTGTGTGTGTCTCTGTTCCGCGGCCTTGATGTATTGTACCGTCTCGTCCAAAATCAACAACAACAGGTGTGCCCATGAGAGACAAGAAGGGAGTTTGTTGTGTCTTCGCTGCGCTGTTCTTCGGGAGAGTTTGAAGCCAGGGAAACAATCCAAGTTAGAATGATTTTGTATGCGTGTGAAAATAACATTTGCTTTTCACTCTAAATTGTCTATGACTGGTCCTCAAAACCTGCGGGGTAGACAGTCCGATGTAATCCACAGTTCTTCCCGCATTCTCCAATCATTTGTGGCAGCTTTGGGGTACTTTGAAGACTGCCATTAACTTCCAATTTGATGACAAACCAGAGCAACGCTTACTCCAATCAGCAGATATCGTGTTGTCATAATTCCCAATAGGTTGATATCTTCACGTCCTCGACAGAAAAGGGTCGCCAGGCACGCGGCCTTCCTTCTTCTCCCAAGAGTCTGTCGTGTGTCCAGTAACAACCGGTTCGTCACGACAGCAGGTTCCCCAAACCCAAGATCTTGTCAATTTTGTTGAGGCCAGTTAAATAGTTCCAATGTTTAGATTTGGAGAGCAGTGCAAAAAGAGGCAACAAGAAAGTTAAGACAAGACAAAACAAAGAAGCAAGCAGGAGAGATAAGGGAGAGGAAAGAGGAGCGTCCACCCTCGGTACTACAGGCGGAATTTGATCGGTGCCTTTAAATCAGGGGTGCCCACACTTTTTCTGCAGGCGAGCTACTTTTCAATTGATTTCAATTTGAATTTATGCTGCCTGCGCTAACAAAATAAGAGTCTCGGAAAGCTGGTGTGCACAAGTGATGTGCACGCCAGCTTTCTGAGGGATCGCTTGTGCACGCCAGTTTTCCGAGACTCTGTATTTAGTTAGCGCAGGCAGCATGAAGCAGGGCTTTTATTGTGAAGATAGGAAATGTGCAGTCGGCCTTTAGAGTTTTGACAGAAGTTACGGCGCGAGAGTCTGTTGAAATAAAAAGTGTTTCTCGCCTTCCTCTCGGTCATATTTTCATAATAATGATCTTGCAGCAGCCAGCGTCATCTCACAAGACCCTCCGGTACCGTGAATGTCATTTAAGTGACGTCTTGGTGAAGATTGATGATCACTAATTTTTAGGTCTATTTTTTTTAAAAGCCTGGCTGGAGATCGACTGACACACCCCTCGCGGTCGACTGGTAGCTCGCGATCGACGTAATGGGCACCCCTGCTTTAAATGAAAATAATTAAGTGCCCCATTCCCAAATTCCTAATAACTAGATTGTAGCTGAGATAGGCACCAGCGCCCCCCGCGACCCCAAAGGGAATAAGCGGTAGAAAATGGATGGATGGATGGATAGTTTTTACTGTTCAGTGCATCTTTGTCTAAATGCATTGCCTGCTAATAATGTATTTTCACAAGTGTTTGTGCCTATCATAGACCTACTACAGTGTGTGCATCAGTGTGCGCACATTAAGAAACGGAGGCACAATTGGACTTCAATAAAAACAAGAACAGATGGATTTTCTGTGGCAGCTACATTTGTCTTCCTGAAATTGTTTCATTGTACTGCATGATGCCAATATCACAGCAGGATCCTCGTAACTGCTGTTTGATTCGAAGGCAGTGAAAGCTGATGAAATTCAATTGTTGTGTTTTGTCAGTTACTCAGAATGAGGCTTTATTGATTTTGCCAATATTGATTTGTGTGTGGAGTCCCAGCTGATTGTTTTTGGGTTTATAGGGCAGAGCTCCCAAATTAATCGGTGCAAGTGAGCTGTAATAAAATGACATAGGTCACAGCATGATTGGCAGACTGGTATGCTCTGTTGACATGGTTTTCTTTGCATTCCTGGGAGCCTAACTCAAGCACACAGACACAGACTGTGCACAGTTTGCCTTGTCGCAAAAGCCAACGATCTGTGCAAATACAATACTGTATGTCTCAGTGGGAGAATATGTTGCAGCCATTGGCAAATGTGCCTCTTACATTTGAATACGTTAGAGTGTGCTGTAATCACTGCATAGTGGTTTTTAGTGAAACTGTCCAGATTGTCACGTTCATTGCCAGATGTAACTTGTTGCAAGATGTGTGATATACATGGATGGGGACTGCATAACAGTTTCTTACAAGTATAGTAAAAAAGTAGTCAGTATATTTTTTATTTTATATTATTTAAAATAAAAATTGTCATGCCTGTAATTCAGTTTTAAGTTTGATCATGTTTGTTTTGTTTTGGGACTCTTGTTTCCTGTTTTACACTTCCTGGTTTTGTTTTTCCATAGTAACCCTTTAGTTTCCACCTGGTCTCCAAGTCACGCCCAGCCCTCAGTCCCACACCTGTTTCTAATCATCATAGCTGCTATTTATACCATTCTGTTTCTGTCCTCGTCCTGGGAACTTTGCTATTTGCTTTCTGCCTTCATTGCATTGCTTACCTATGCTGCTCATTCTCCATGCCCACGATCACCTGCCACGCACCTTGCTATTCTTGCCTCCTGTTTTTGTTGTCACAGTAAGTGTTTTGTTTTAGTCGTTTATAGTCATGCCATCGTGCTGTTTCTGTTCATAGTTCATTCACGCCAATCGAGCAAGTGTTTTTGTTTCCTGTTTATATTTTGTAGGCAAGTTTTATACCTCCTTGTGAGCGCCCTTAGTTTGCTTATTTTTCTGTTTAGTGTATAAATAAAGAATCATGTACCTGAATTCACGCCTGGCTCGTCCCATATTCCCTCTGCGTCGAAGGAGCACAAACAATCCAAGTCCAAGCTTGACACAAATGATATTTTTCAAAATGTGATTAATCACACTTTTGAATTTGGACTAGTTATACTTGCATTTATTAATTTAAAATACCTTAAAAAAGACAGCGGTATTTGGACACGAAAGCAATTTTATTGTTAGTCGCCCAGGAATATATTTTTTAAATATCTTACTTGAATGCAACACATTCAAAATTAACTGTTTAATATGTGAATATACATGATTAATGCAATATTTTTGTGATTAATCACATGAGTTAACTTGTTATTTTTGACATCCCTAAAATATATATTTAGAAAACTAAAGACAAAATGCTTTAGGACAGTGTTTTTCAAATGCTTTTCTGTATATCACGGCACACTAGTGTGCTGTGGGAGATTATCTAATTTCCTCTATTTGGGTTAAAAGAATGTTTTGCAAACCAGTAATTATAGTCTGCAAATTATGTATTATTGTTAAGTGTCTGTGCTATCTAGAACTCGGCAGAGTGACCGTGTAATACACTTCCATATCAGTAGGTGGCAGCAGGTAGCTAATTGCTTTGTAGATGTCGGAAACAGCTGGTTGGCAGCGTTCAGGGAAAACGGTGTCTAATGCTTAAACCAAAAACAAACAAAAAGTGAGTGCACCTAAGAAAAGACATTGAAGTTTAGGGAAGGCTATGTATAACGAAACTAAAAGTAAACTGGCTATAAAGTTAAAAAAATCAGAATGCTGGACAACAGCAGAGACTTACTGTGGAGCAAAGACGGCGTCCACAATGTACGTTCGAACATGACACTGCAATCAACAATGTCTCCACTACGAAGGATAAAAACACCTGAAATATTCTTGACTGCTAAAACAAAGTAGATGCGGGAAATATCGTTCAAAGGAACACATGAAACTGCTACAAGAAAATACCAAAAAAAGAAAAAAAAGCCACGGAAATAGGAGCGCAAGACAAGAACTAAAACATGACACACAGACAAACAGCAAAAAAGTCAGGGCGTGATTTGATAGGTCGTGACAGTACACCTACTTTGAGACAAGAGCTATAGTGATGCATGGTTGTTTATGGTTTAAAGTCATACCCAAGAATTGCAACAACGACTTTTTACTGTCAACTGAGTTTAGTTTTTTTAAATAATTTATGCTGGTGGTGTGCCTCCGGATTTTTACAACGCAAAAATGTGCCTTGGCTTAAAAAAAGGTGAAAAACACTGCTTTAGGGAACAATGTACTACACAGACTGTTAAATAGTATCGCACAGTTTGTAGAAGGGTTGAACATTTTGATTTAAGATGATTTTTTTTTTTTTTTAAATTGGTGTTTGCTGAAAGTGACACATGAAAGTGGAATTGTAAGATAATATTTATTTTATATGCAGTTTTACATTATTTTTGGTATCCCTAAGGTTGTTATAAATACGAACAGTTCAAAAAAACTAAATAAGACTTCACTCAGTTAGTGTTATTATATTCAGTATTCAGTGTCTTTGTACAAATCCTGTTTCCATATGAGTTGGGAAATTGTGTTAGATGTAAATAAAAACGGAAAACAATGATTTGCAAATCCTTTTCAACCCACATTCAATTGAATGCACTACAAAGACAAGATATTTGATGTTCAAACTCATAAACTTTTTTTTTTTTGGCAAATAATTTACTTAGAATTTCATGGCTGCAACACGTGCCAAAGAAGTTCGGAAAGGGCATGTTCACCACTGTGTTACATCACCTTTTCTTTTAACAACACTCAATAAATGTTTGGGAACAGAGGAAACTAATTGTTGAAGCTTTGAAAGTGGAATTCTTTACCATTCTTGTTTTATGTAGAGTTTCAGTCGTTCAACAGTCCGGGGTCTCCACTGTCGTATTTTACGCTTCATAATGCACCACACATTTTTGATGGGAGACTGGTCTGAACTGCAGACGGGCCAGGAAAGTACCTGCACTCTTTTTTTACGAAGCTTGGCATTGTCTTGCTGAAATAAGCAGGGGCGTCCATGATAAACATGGCGGTTAGATGGCAGAATGTGTTGTTCCAAAACCTGTATGTACCTTTCAGCATTAATGGTGCCTTCTCAAATGTGTAAGTTACCCGTGCTTTGGGCACTAATGCACCCCCATACCATCACAGATGCTGGCTTTTAAACTTTGCGTCGATAACAGTCTAGATGGTTCGCTTCCCCTTTGGTCCGGATGACACGATGTCGAATATTTCCAAAAACAATTTGAAATGTGGACTTGTCAGACCACAGAACACTTTTCCACTTTGCATCAGTCCATCTTAGATGATCTCGGGCCCAGAGAAGCCGGCGGTGTTTCTGGATGTTGTTGATAAATGGCTTTCGCTTTGCATGGTAGAGCTTTAACTTGCACTTACAGATGTAGCGACAAACTGTATTTAGTGACAGTGGTTTTATGAAGGTTCCTGAGCCCATGTGGTGATATACTTTAGAGATTGATGTCGGTTTTTATACAGTGCTGAGGGATCAAAGATCACGGTCATTTACTGTTGGTTTCCGGCCATGCCGCTTACGTGGAGTGATTTCTCCAGATTCTCTGAACCATTTCTATCCATCCATTTTCTACTGCTTATTCCCTTTGGGCTCGCGAGGGGCACTGGTGCCTATCTCAGCTACAATCGGGCGGAAGGCGGTGTACACCCTGGACAAGTCGCCACATCATCGCAGGGCCATCACAGATAGACAGACAAACCTTCACACTTACATTCACACACTAGGGCCAATTTAGTTTTGCCAATCAACCTATCCCCGGTGCATGTCTCTGGAGGTCGGAGGAAGCCGGAGTACCCGGAGGGAACCCACGCAATTACGGGGAGAACATGCAAACTCCACACAGAAAGATCCCGTGCCCGGGATTGAATTGATTGATTGATTGATTGATACTTTTATTAGTAGATTGCACAGTACAGTACATATTCCGTACAATTGACCACTAAATGGTAACACCCGAATAAGTTTTTCAACTTGTTTAAGTCGGGGTCCACGTTAATCAATTCATGGTATGACTACTCAGGACCTTTGTATTGTGAGGCAGATGCACTAACCCCTCTACCACCGTAAAGCCCTGAATTCTCTGAACCTTTTGATGATATTATAGACCGTGGATGTTGAAATCCCTAAATTTCTGGCAATTGCACTTTGAGAAACGTTGTTCTTAAACTGACTATTTGCTCACGCAGTTGTAGACAAAGGGGTGTACCTCGCGCCACCCTTTCTTGTGAAAGACTGAGCATTTTTTGGAAAGCTGTTTTCATGGCACCTACCTATTCCCAATTAGCCTGCACAGCTGTGGGATGTTCCAAATAGGTGTTTGATGAGCATTCCTTAACTTTATCAGTATTTATTGCCACCTTTCCCTACTTTTTTGTCATGTGTTGCTGGCAAAGTTAATGATTATTTGCAAAAAAATAAATAAAAATGTTTATCTGTTTGAACATCAAATATGTTGTCTTTGTAGCATATTCAACTGAATATCAATCAATCAATCAATGTTTACTTATATAGCCCTAAATCACTAGTGTCTCAAAGGGCTGCACAAACCACTACGACATCCTCGGTAGGCCCACATAAGGGCAAGGAAAACTCACACCCAGTGGGACGTCGGTGACAATGATGACTATGAGAACCTTGGAGAGGAGGAAAGCAATGGATGTCGAGCGGGTCTAACATGATACTGTGAAAGTTCAATCCATAATGGATCCTGTGAAAGTTCAATCCATAATGGATCCAACACAGTCGCAAGAGTTCAGTCCAAAGCGGATCCAACACAGCAGCGAGAGTCCCGTTCAAAACCGGAGCCAGCAGGAAAACATCCCAAGCGGAGGCGGATCAGCAGCGCAGAGATGTCCCCAGCCGATACACAGGCAAGCAATACATGGATCGGACCGGACCCCTTCCACAAGGGAGAGTGGGACATAGGAGAAAAAGAAAAGAAACGGCAGATCAACTGGTCTAAAAAGGGAGTCTATTTAAAGGCTAGAGTATACAAATGAGTTTTAAGGTGAGACTTGAATGCTTCTACTGAGGTGGCATCTCGAACTGTTACCGGGAGGGCATTCCAGAGTACTGGAGCCCGAAATGAAAACATTCTATAGCCCGCAGACTTTTTTTGGGCTTTGGGAATCACTAATAAGCCGGAGTCCTTTGAACGCAGATTTCTTGCCGGGACATATGGTACAATACAATCAGCAAGATAGGATGGAGCTAGACCGTGTAGTATTTTATAAGTAAGTAGTAAAACCTTAAAGTCACATCTTAAGTGCACAGGAAGCCAGTGCAGGTGAGCCAGTACAGGCGTAATGTGATCAAACTTTCTTGTTCTTGTCAAAAGTCTAGCAGCCGCATTTTGTACCAACTGTAATCTTTTAATGCTAAACATGGGGAGACCCGCAAATAATATGTTACAGTAATCGAGACGAGACGTAACAAACGCATGGATAATGATCTCAGCGTCTTTAGTGGACAAAATGGAGCGAATTTTAGCGATATTACGGAGATGAAAGAAGGCCGTTTTAGTAACGCTTTTAATGTGTGACTCAAAGGAGAGAGTTGGGTCATAGATAACACCCAGATTCTTTACCGTGTCGCCTTGTTTGTTTGGTTGTCAAATGTTAGAGTTGTATCATTAAATAGAGGTCGGTGTCTAGCAGGACCGATAATCAGCATTTCCGTTTTTTTGGCGTTGAGTTGCAAAAAGTTAGCGGACATCCATTGTTTAATTTCATTACGACACGCCTCCAGCTGACTACAATCCGGCGTGTTGGTCAGCTTTAGGGGCATGTAGAGTTGGGTGTCATCAGCATAACAGTGAAAGCTAATACCGTATTTGCGTATGATGTCACCTAGCGGCAGCATGTAGATGCTGAAGAGTGCAGGGCCAACGACCGAACCCTGGGGAACTCCACACGTTACCTTAACATAGTTCGAGCTCACATTGTTATGGGAGACGCACTGCACCCTGTCAGTAAGATAAGAGTTAAACCAAGACAGGGCTAAGTCTGACATACCAATTCGTGTTTTGATACGTTCTAATGAAATATTATGATTGACGGTATCGAAAGCAGCGCTAAGATCGAGGAGCAGCAACATAGATGACGCATCAGAATCCATCGTTAGCAATAGATCATTAGTCATTTTTGCGAGGGCTGTCTCCGTGGAGTGATTTGCCCTGAAACCGGATTGAAAGGTTTCACATAGATTGTTAGACGCTAAGTGTTCATTTAACTGCTCCACAACAATTTTTTCGAGGATTTTTGAAATAAAGGGAAGGTGAGACACCGGTCGGTAGTTAACCATGAGGTCAGGATCGAGGTTAGATCTTTTAAGAAGAGGATGAATAACCGCTTTTTTGAATGCTAGGGGAACAGTGCCCGAGGAAAGTGATAAGTTTATAATATTTAGCACTGATGGACCAGATAATGCAAAGAGCTCCTTGATCAGTTTCCCAGGAAGTGGGTCAAGTAAACATGTTGTTTGTTTTATTCCATATACACGTTGTAACAATTCCTCTAATGGTATTTCCTCAAAACAAGATAAACTATTTTGGAGGGCAGTATCCGCCGTATATACAATCGTGTCAGTGTTAATAGAACCCAGTTGTAGCTGGGACGCATTGTCTATAATCTCCTTTCTAATGACTTCAATTTTCTTACTAAAGAATTGCATAAAGTCATCAGCTGAGTGGGTGGAGCTACTGGAAGGAGTCCCTTGTTGGGTTAGCGATGCTACCGTACTATACAAAAATTTAGGATCGTTTTTATTACGGTGGATGAGATTTGAGTAATATTTAGCTTTAGCTAAGGTAAGCATGCGTTTATAAGTTATTAAACCATCACTCCATGCTTGATGGTGCACCTCAAGTTTAGTCGTGCGCCATTTGCGTTCCAGCTTTCTACATAATAATTTCTGAGCTCTAGTTTCTTCTGTAAACCATGGGGTACGCTTTTTTGGAGCCTTTTTTAACTTTAGCGGTGCTATGTTCTCAATGGTTTCGCGCAGGGCGTCGCTAAAGTTGTTATTGAGGTTATCAATAGAGCCCACATACTTTGGGAATGGTGCCATTACCGAGGGCAGTAGGTCAGCAAGAGATGTCGTTGTGGCCGTATTAATGTTGCGGCTGCTATAGCAGTTATTATTATAATTAGTTAGACAAACATGCGTCTGAACCTCGAATTTTATAAGGTAATGATCGGACAATACTTTAGTATACGGGAGTATCGTAACTTTGGAAATGGTGATACCCCTGACAAGCACTAGGTCTATCGTATTACCGTTGCGATGCGTGGGTTCATTTATTATTTGTGTGAGACCACAGCTATCAATTATAGTCTGGAGCGCTACGCACGGTGGGTCCGATGGGGTATTCATATGGATATTAAAGTCCCCCATTATGATTATATTATCGGCGTGTGTCACTAGATCAGCAATGAACTCTGAGAATTCATTGATAAAGTCCGAATAGGGCCCTGGGGGGCGGTAGATAACAGCCAGGTGTAGAGGCAGTGGTGTGACAGACCTCATAGTAAGCACCTCAAACAATTTATATTTATTATTTATGTTAGGACTAAGGTTAAAGTTTTCATTGTACATTAGTGCGACCCCCCCACACTTTTTAAGTGGACGGGCAATATGCGCATGTGTAAAGTTAGGAGGACATGCCTCGTTTAGTGCAAAAAAGTTGTTTGGTTTAAGCCAGGTTTCGCTGAGACCGATGACGTTAAGATTGTTGTCTCTGATGATATCATTAACTAACAACGTTTTGGGAGACAATGATCTTATGTTTAAAAAACCTATATTATAGGTAGTGGGCTGTTTTAGGGAATTTTTGATCAAATTATCCGTAGTAGCAATATTAATAATGGGTTTATTATGCCCAGTGCATTTAGTATAATTACGACCATATCTAGGAATTGATACGACGGGAATTTTCCGATTGTTTGTTTGTTGCTTTGATAAACTGCACGCATCATAGTTAGCCACCTCAGTAGAACACATGTCCAACTCTGAAACACTCAAAGCAGAAAAAACTTGTTCTAATTTAACTGACTCCTTACCCAGACCAGTAGTCTCGCATCTTCCATTTAAATCCGGCTTCAGGATGGAGTGAAGTGGTGTTCTGTGGGGATTAGCCTTCTGCTTTGTTTTTAGCCCCGCTCGACATCCGCGTTTCCGATCACACCGCTGGCGTCTGCTCCGTAGACGGCCCCCGCTGCTACTATACTCCCCTGCTTCACAGGCCGCTGGATGTAGCCGCCGAAGTAGTCCCGTGCTAGTTAGCAGGTCTAGCAAGCACGCGTCTATCAGTCCAAAACGGCCCGATATGTCCACATCCAGAAGTGTCTGGCGGTCGTACGTGATCACGGAGTGACGACGATGTGAGCCAGCCATGAAGTTTGCAGAATTGTCCGGTATTTCTGCCAAACGTTCCATTATTAGCAGGAGATCCTCGATGTTGCAGCCCTTCCGGGCGCCGCCATCTTGGATTTTTAATATGGGTTGAAATTGATTTGCAAATCATTGTATTCCGTTTATATTTACATCCAACACAATTTCCCAACTCATATGGAAACGGAGTTTGTATACGAGGAAACCAACAAGTGACTCCAAATGACTTTCCTGCAATTTTTTTTCCCTCCGGTCACTCTTACACACACTCTTACACACGCATCCACTTACACACACACACACACACACACACACACACACACACACACACACACACACACACACACACACACAAATGGTTTAGAAAGAAACAGCCGAGACAGAGACACACTGGGAAAAAGTCACCCAAAGGTTTTGCACGTGAGCAAACAACAGAGGATGAGTTATATTTTTTTAGATGTCATTTGATTTATCGAAAACAACGACAACAACATGTTGTATTGTGTACTGCATTACAATTCTGTAGTCAAGTTTTCATTTAAAGCCATTATTTAGTATACGGTCCTGCAAAATGTATGATCTGTGGCAAATACAAGAAACACAACGTTATCTCTTTCAGGTCTTTATTGTAGACTGCCAACATGAGATAGAGAGAGAGAGGGAGCCAGGAACGTTCACAACATGCACTTTTCAAGTGGTTTCCCAAAACGCAAACCACACCCCTTCTCTGAGTGTGAGCATGGTCCTAGTGCCCGCCACACAGGCCCCCGCCCCCGAACACCCAGACTGCAAATTATGGGGAAAACATAACAGGGGGCCTCACTCGCCTGCCGCAACGGGTAAAACCTCCATCCCGAGGGGGAGCGGGTGTACCCTGTGGGGAAATACCAATATCAGGGCCCTGTGGAGGCGGAGGACATCCAACCCTAACAGATTTCGGAGGGGGACTTGGCCAGGCAGCACTTCATCACCTGCAACACAATGCACCGGTTTAATTCTGTCCAAAGAAACGCATTCCCTGCGCCCGACCATATCCAGCACAAAAACCTTAGGACCGCGTTCCTGAACCCTGAATGGGCCATCATAAGGGGGTTGGAGGGGCGAACGGTGGGCATCGTGACGTACAAAAAAGAAACGGGCATTTTTAAGCTCCGATGGCACAAACAATTTAGAGAAACAGTGGTGGACCGGGCCAGGAGCCAAGGACTCCCTCGGCCAAAAGGGAAACGATCGCGGGGCACCAACCTCAGGTAAAAATTCACCCGGAACGCGGAGTGATTAACCGAACACCAATTTAGCGGGGGCCGCAGCGAGATCCTCTTTAGGGGCCGAGCGCAACCTGAGCATAACCCAAGCAAAACGGTCAACCCAATAGCTATCCACGAGCGCCGCACGCAGAGCCGCCTTAAGCGACCGGTGAAAACGTTCACATAAGCCGTTAGCCTGGGGATGGTAGGCTGTAGTACGGTGCACCTGCACACCCAATGACTGCGCCAACGTTGACCAAAGCTCCAACACGAATTGGGACGGCGTGCCAAAACGCGCAACCCATGCCGACAGAAACGCACAGGCAACGTCTACAGAGAGAGTGGAGGAAAGAGGAACCGCTTCTGGCCATCTGATAGTACGATCTACCATCGTTAGCAAGTGTGTATAACCCTGCGACAGAGGGAGGGAGGCAATTAAGTCTTCATGCACGTGGTCAAACCACCTGACCGGAATCGTAAATGGTTCGAGGGCCGCCTTAGTGTGCCGGTGGACTTTAGCCCGCTGACATGCCACGCATGCATCTACCCACCGCCTACCATCCTTCCTAAGGCCAGCCCAAACAGACTTGGCACCAACCAACTTGACGGAAACCCGAACGCCAGGGTGCGACATGGAGTGAGTGTATTGCGTCAAAAACCCGGCCTACCGGGACGACAGGCCGATGGCGGCCAGTGGACACATCACAAAAGAGGGCGGGACCGCCATCCTGCACCACCACCTCCTTGAGCACAAGCGCCGTACCCTCAGCTTTGAGTGCGCGGATACCGGGGTCGTCGGGCTGGTCAGCGGCCATTCCCGAAAAATTGAAACCGAGCTGCACGGGGCACACGAGTACGCGTGAGAGACAATCAGCCACAGGGTTGGCCTTACCGGCCACATGCTAAATGTCCGTAGTGAACTCAGAGATGGACGACAAGTGATGCTGCTGACAGGCTAACCAAGGCTACGTGACCTTTGACATGGCAAACGTCAGGGGTTTGTGGTTAACAAAAGCCGTGAAAGATTGACCCTCCAATAGAAAATGAAAATGGCGTGTCGCGAGATACAGTGCTAACAATTCTCGGTCAAATACACTGTACTTCCGCTCGTTAACTTGCAGTTTGCGACTGAAGAATGCAAGGGGCTGCCACACATTCGCCACCCGCTGCTCAACCACAGCATCCAAGGCGACATCAGATGCATCCGTCGTCAAAGCCACGGGTGCCGTGGAAACAGGGTGGGCGAAAAGAGCAGCCCCTGCGAGCACAGATTTAGCCCTCTGAAAAGCTTGGACCTACTGAGGAATTTATTCGAGGGAATCGTTAGCCTTTTTGTTACGTAGGGCACTATAAAGAGGCTGCAGGAGGTGGGCAGCGCGCGGAAGGAACCGATTATAAAAATTGATCATGCCCAAAAACTCATGTAGAGCTTTGACAGTGGAGTGACGAGGAAAATCCGCCACCACCTGCACCTTCGAAGGCAAAGGAATCGCACCCTACGACGAAATACGGTGACCTAAAAAATTAATCTCCAACAGCCCAAACTAACATTTAGAAGGATTTACGATAAGGTCGTGCTCGTCAAGACGTTTGAACACCTGTGTTAAGTGTGACTGGTGCTCCTCAGCTGAAGGACTCGCCACCAAAATATCGTCAGGATAAACAAATACAAAATCGAGCCCGCGCAACACTGAGTCCATTAATCTTTGAAAGGTTTGTGCTGCCCCCTTCAGGCCAAAAGGCATACGCAGGAACTCAAAAAGCCCAAACGGGGTTATTGCTGCGGTCTTGGGCAGGTCCTCGGCGTGCACCGGGACCTGGTGATAATCCCGAACTAGGTCTACCTTCAAAAAAATGGCGGCACCAGCCAGGCGCGCCGAAAAGTCCTGGATGTGCGGAATAGGGTAGCGGTCGTGCGTTGTGATGTTATTAAGGCGGCGAAAATCCCCACAAGGGTGCCATGAACCGGGCTATTAGAACGCCTAACGATGCCTAAACACTCCAGAGTAGCAAACTCCTCCATAGCGGTGGGCGCGCAAAAACTGGTGGACCCACCGTGGGAATGAAATGTTCAACGCCGTGTTTGCTGTCCTCGGTGGAAAAAGCGGGAGTGGTTAACGACGGAAAATCCGCCAGCAAACGCTGAAAAACGTCACCATATACCAAATAATTAGCATGCCTTAATATTCCAAGTCCCCCTGCCTTACATGTAAAAGTTGAAAAAGACACAGCATCAATCAATCGGCAGTTAGCAACATCAACAAGCAGTCCATTAGCACACAGAAAATCCGCGCTAATAATGGGGACCGCGATGACGGCGATGATAAAATCCCACTGGAAATTATGTCCATGGAAGGACACAGTCACCAACCTGGAGCCGAAAGTGTCGATTGATGAGCCGTTGGCGGCATTCAGCAGTGGCCCACGGCCACCCGTCGCCTTGTCCGTGTCCGTGGCAGGTAGGAGGCTGACTTGTGAACCGGAGTCCACCAGGAAACGTTTCCTCGACGACGAGTCAGCGATGAAAAGCAGCTCACATGCATCGCCAGAGCCCACAGCCGCTACTGAACGCCGGCGTTGGAGTTTCCCCTGGGCCGTGAAGGAGCATGGAGTGACACACCGCCGGGCTTTAGCGGCAAAACGTTGATGGAAGAAGCACTGGCCTGTTGTTTGCTTTTTCCGGGTAGTGACTCCCGCCACTACCGCTGGGTCCGCGTTCTCCGTCGTCTGCAGCGGGGGTGCTTCCACGCTCTGCACGGCAAACCGCTTGGAAGCCACAAGCACCCGGTCAGCTTCTTCAGCCAAGCCCCGGTAATCGCCGCACGGGCCACCGGTGGAAGCCGTCGCAAAAAAAGGTGTGGGAAAATTAACCCGCCCTCTTCAGATCCCAGCAGCGACAGCATACTGTCCATCAAATCCACGGCGGTGCCATCGCCCAAACCCGGCAGGGAAAGAAGTCTATCTGCCCTCTCAGTGTCAGTAAGCGTAAACCTCCAAAGCAGGAGATTCTTGAGGGCGGCGTATTTGCCGCTCTGTGGAGGGTTCCGCAAAAGCTGCATAGCGCGGCGAGTAGTCGCCCAGTCAAGGGCCGTCACCACCAAGTGATACTGGGAGTCGTCGCCGTCGATTCCCCGCAGGTTGAAAAATGACTCTGTGCTGGAACCATGATGCCGGGTCGCTCTGCCAGAACTCCGGAAGCTTGCAGTTTGCTGGACTAGCAGGTTGCAGGAGCTGGGGAGACATGGCCGATGGAGACACCGCTTCTGTTTGAGACATAGTCGGGGTCACCAATGTGGCAAATGGTCTTTATTGTGGACTGCAGACATGAGAGAGAGAGAGAGAGCCAGGAACGTTCACAACATGCACTTTTTAAGTGTTTTCCCAAAATGCAAACCACACCCCTTCTCTGAGTGTGAGCATGGTCCTAGTGCCTGCCATAGATCTGAAAAGGATTGTGAAGCACTGGTTCCTCTCTCTCTTCTTACTTCTATGTTTATTTTATCAAAGATGATCTCCGCAGGAGCAGTGGCCATGTGATTAAGCACACTTATGCCTTGGCTGGGAATCAAACCCCTTGCCACGCTTGACTGTGCTGCATCTCAGTATAGCTCTTATTAAACACCCACCTGCACAGCATGCAACGCAGACTATTCTTTTAAACTGAGCCACAACAATGGACGGCATCATTTAACAACAGCAACAACAAAAATACTTATTTTAAAAAGTCCCACACTAATTATACTCTTTTAGATACTAGTGTCTGAGATCTTCAGCAGACGTGTGTGGGTGTGTGTGTGTGTGTGTGTGTGTGTGTATGCTGCTTCTCACCCCTTGCCTGGAGTTATTTTAGGAGCGATATGTGATAAGTGTGCTTCTGCCTTTCTGGACTCAAACATAAGTCTCCATCTGTGGAGAAGCAAGAGTGTGCTTTAATTAAAACACACTTCTAGACATCGACCGACATACTTTGCTCATGTCATAAAAGCGGTCGTAAAAAAACAGTAATGCAATTTAATATGTAATTGTTCTATCTTCCAGGATAACGTGGATCTGGGCGACCTGATGTTTTCTCTGTGTTACCTACCAACTGCAGGGAGGCTGACCATCACAATGATAAAGGCTCGCAACCTAAAGGCAATGGATATCACAGGGGCATCTGGTAATTAAATGTACATTTCTGTTTACCTACTCCGCAGCTCTGATTAGTGTTTTAAACTTTCTTCTTCCTTTCCAACCCTTGTAGATCCATACGTCAAGGTTTCTCTCATGTGTGACGGTCGCAGATTGAAGAAGAGGAAGACCTCTACAAAGCGGAACACTTTGAATCCGGTCTATAACGAAGCCATTGTTTTTGATGTCCAACCAGAGACCATTGAGCAGATCAGCCTGTTGGTTGCAGTCATGGATTATGACCGGTTCGAAAGCTCTGCCCTCACTCTGTCACACCCAACTGTTAATCATCTATCAGTCCCTCCAGGAGTTTGTGGGCTTTCAATTTCTGATTTCGCAGCTGCAATTTCAAAAAAAGCTTATATTTTTCAATAACATAATATCCCATTGAGATTTTCTGAATTTGTAATAATCGTTTCAAGGGGTTTTAATAACACTGACCCCAAAAAGCACAGGTTTCCAACAAATGTGACAACATATGCTGTAATTGCATCTTTAACAGTTTTCAGTCCCCCAAGGTCTTGCAGGCCTTTTTTTGAAATGCCTGAAATTTGAGAATTTCTTCCTAAAAATTGCAATGGAAAGTTTTTTTTAGGTGTTTGTTGGAACAAAATTGCAGGATAAAGAGAAAGTTGCGACACATTTCTGTGATTTTCACTCCAATTGTAAAAAGGGAATTTTGCTAAGGAAAAAGTAATCAATAAACACATTTAGGGAAATGCACCTGACCAACATGGCACACAAAAATGTTCGAAATATGGTTTATTCAGCCACATTAAAGTACACATGTACTGCTGCAAGTAAAATACTAAAATGACTCTCAGCCTTCACATGAGGTAAAAAAAACAACAACCCACCAGGCTGCACCAAACTTTTGGTGCCTTGTTGAAAGAGAAAAGTACAGTGGTGTACTTTTTGGTTTGGTTCAACTTTCTGGTATATACATTTATACTAGGGCAGCACGTGGCTCACAATAAGAAGGTCCTGGGTTTGATCCCCAGACTCTAAGTCTTTCTGTTTGGAGTTTACATGTTCTCCCCGTGATTGTTTTACTTTGCCTCTTATAACTTTCAGAAAGACAATTTTAGAGAAAAAATTCAACCTTAAAAATGATTTTAGGATTTTTTAAACACATACCTTTTTATCTTTTAAATTCCTTCCTCTTCTTTCCTGACAATTTAAAATCTAAAGCCCACCAGGCTGCACCAAACTTTTGGTGCCTTGTTGAAAGAGAAAAGTACAGTGGTGTACTTTTTGGTTTGGTTCAACTTTCTGGTATATACATTTATACTAGGGCAGCACGTGGCTCACAATAAGAAGGTCCTGGGTTTGATCCCCAGACTCTAAGTCTTTCTGTTTGGAGTTTACATGTTCTCCCCGTGACTGCGTGGGTTCCCTCCGGGCACTCCGGCTTCCTCCCAGCTCCTAAATTGGCCCTAGTGTGTGAATGTGAGTGTGAATGTTGATTGTCTATCTGTGTTGTCCCTGGAATGAGGTGGCCACTTGTGCAGCTGGGATAGGCTACAGCACCCCACAACAAGCCGCCCAGCGGTAGAAAATGGACTGTTGCATTTATACTAAAGATGAGTAAACCATACAAATAACATTAAAGGACATTTCTAAATAAATTGCACTTTGGATTGTTGGGATGTTACTAATGTCACTTCCATCTCACGTCCCCCGCCCAATGAATACTGATGGTGGTCATGCTAGCTCTGTTCTCAATGGGTACAGGTGCCATTTAGCCATTTAGTGTTATTTTCGTAACAAATTGTTTAAATCGCAAACAGGATAAATGTTTCTTCTGAGTTCCTTGGGAGGTTATCAAAAATGGCGTAAGAGTGCATGATTTGTGGAAACCGCAATGAAAAAAGTCATGCAGCTCACATTCCAGTGCAAGGGAGCAGAGTTGAAGAATGCATGAGTTTGCAGTGATCACTTCATAAAGTATTTGTTTGATATACATAATGGTATTTTTTTTTCCCCATTTGAGTATTATCTTGATATTATTTGTATTTCTTAAACACGTTTACCACGAGTGTTTCACAAAGGACGAACTCAGCTACTCTAAAAACAAGAAACCAAATGTGACCAAATGTTACGTGTAGCTCTATCGTGAACATTGATGCTTGCAATGCACTTTCTGAAAAAATTTGAACCACTCTATTGCTTGTATTCCGTCATGAGACTTCTTCCTGAAGTGAAGAGCAGTGGTGGTTGACCATGCACTGCTGGCTGTAAAACAGCCATCTTGGCTTGAACTATCTGAGTATAAAATAGGCTTGAATCTTCCTGCAAAAAGCAGATACGAGCAAAAAATGTAACTACACATTGGAAGGGATCCCTTTGCTTTATCAAAATAAGGTGTGTCAAGTGATGTCAAGGATTATACGTCGGTTGTGTTCCCAGACATATCAAACTGTTGTGTTCCAGACGCCATTGTACACGACAAAAAACATGGAAACTTGGAAAGGCATGGAGGTTTACAACTTTGTTGTGTGTTGCTGGGTCAAGGAAATTGGTTTCAAGACTTTCCCGGATAAATATGCATAATTTTTGCTCGTTTAAGGTTACATTTTAGAATGTACCTTTGACGAGTTTGACATGACCTCTGACATGTTTGTTGTTGTTGTACACTATTTCTAAGAGCAGCATGTTTTTCCCCATTTTTATCAAAATATAACTATGGATGTGAACACTGTGTTTGTGCTGAAAGCTTCATCCATGATTGTTGTCTTTGGTAAAAACTTAACTCAGGTGTTACCAACGCGCTGCCCGCCGGGACCAGATACCCCGTAAGGACCAGATGAGTAGCCCACTGGCCTGTTCTAAAAATAGCTCAAATAGCAGCACTTACCAGTGAGCTACCTTTATTTTTAAAATTGTATTTATTTACTAGCAACTGGTCTCGCTTTGCTCGACATTTTTAATTCTAAGAGAGACAAAACTCAAATAGAATTAGAAAATCCAAGAAAATATTTTAAAGACTTTATTGTTTTACTTTGCCTCTTATAACTTTCAGAAAGACAATTTTAGAGAAAAAATTCAACCTTAAAAATGATTTTAGGATTTTTTAAACACATACCTTTTTATCTTTTAAATTCCTTCCTCTTCTTTCCTGACAATTTAAAATCTAAAGCCCACCAGGCTGCACCAAACTTTTGGTGCCTTGTTGAAAGAGAAAAGTACAGTGGTGTACTTTTTGGTTTGGTTCAACTTATCTTTGTGAATCAGCCTTTTCTGACATGAACTTCATCAAGAACAAACACAGAACACGCCTTACTGATGCACATCTGCCAGACTCACTCAGAGTTGCAGTGTCAAGTTACACACCAGAGTACAACACACTAGTTAACAGCATGCAATGCCAGGCTTCGCACTAACTGACAAAGAAACAGATAACAGATTTGGTGTCCAGTTCAAAGTGAGACATGATTTATTCAAAAAATTGAGAGTTGACTTTTGTATTTTACATGAGTTATTATTTGTACAAACATGGTGCAAAGTAATTAATGAATTGTTAAAAAATGTTAGTGGCTAGCTAGTTAAAATGTGATTTCACAAGACTGTCTTTGAAGTGATCATATGAAAATGTTCAATTTGAAAAATGTTCACTTAGAGAAAATATAAAAACAAAGTGTTGCATATTGATATTTATCTGTTTCTATATGTATTTGTTGTGAGAAATCATTGAGATGATCAGTGTTTCCACAAAGATAAATATAATTACCTCCATCCATCCTTCCATTTCCTACCGCTTATTCCCTTTGGGGTTGGGGGCGGGCGCTGGTGCCTATCTCAGCTACAATCGGGCAGAAGGTGGGGTACACCCTGGACACGTTGTCACCTCATCGCAGTGACCCGGACATGACGTCAGTAAAATCAAAGTAATAGACGAGTGAATGATTGACTATCCATCAATGTAAATTAGGAAGTGAAGCCGGGGGATGATGCAGGGAAACATTTGATTGGTTAGATAGTTGCATTGCGTTTGAGTGCTGCTTGGACACATTTTATTGGTGAAAATATCGATGATTGGCCAAAGTGTGCATGGAAATTGTGCGGGGATTAGAAATAGTTGCAAGGCTGCGCATAATTTGAGTGGATTGGTTAA
Organism: Nerophis ophidion; assembly: GCF_033978795.1. Lineage (NCBI taxonomy): Eukaryota > Metazoa > Chordata > Actinopteri > Syngnathiformes > Syngnathidae > Nerophis > Nerophis ophidion. Next base: position 28,147,307 of record NC_084612.1, read on the forward strand.
ATGTGCGTAATTTGCTGCAATCATAATATTGCAAATGCCTGGAGGGACTGTAATCTATGTATTGTTTTCCCACTGCAGGGCCGGTTATAACTGTAAATCCGTTTTCCTCTTCATGCACAGTGTCGGCCATAATGAGGTCATTGGCGTTTGTCGGGTCGGCAATGATGCAGACAACCTGGGTCGAGACCATTGGAGTGAAATGCTTACGTATCCCCGAAAACCTGTCGCCCACTGGCATCCTCTTGTCGAGGTAAGGACTGTACTGTGTGCCGATGCAACCAGGAAGACTGACTGTTACAATTCATGATTTTTAAACATTAGCATTGTTATTATTGCTATTTAAGTCTATACTCTTGGTGTGATTGCTGGGCACATTTTGTAGTCCAACCTGAAGGGAAGTGGGTTAAAATATTTTGATTCAGGGGGGGACAGTTAGAAGTGGAAATAGATAAAAGAGGCTGCTGGAGTCTCTGCCAGGCCTGGCTTTAATTCCACAGCCCATGTCTTTGAATTAATTATCTGCAAAATGTAGGAAGACTTTTGTCAGAAGTAAAAGAGGCCATTAAGAGAACACATCACCTCATTAACTCCCTTAATGAGGTAAAGTACACTGCTGGTCAAATCTTATTGTCACTCTGAATGGTGGCAAGTGGCCCCGAATGAAGAAAATAGCAGACAGCTAAGAAGGAATGCACATTTTTTTTCTTAACAAGGACTTGCAATGCCGTAAAATTTGCGTGATGCCATGCCACTTTTCACAAAGTGGAAGAGTGTCCGTGCGCAACCCGAGGGTCCCTGGTTCAATCCCCACCTAGTACCAACCTCGTCACGTCCATTGTGTCCTTGAGCAAGACACTTCACCCTTGCTCCTGATGGGTGCTGGTTAGCGCCTTGCATGGCAGCTCCCTCCATCAGTGTGTGAATGTGTGTGTGAATGGGTAAATGTGGAAGTAGTGTCAAAGCGCTTTGAGTACCTTAAAGGTAGAAAAGCGCTATACAAGTACAACCCATTTATCATTTATTTACACTTTTCAGTCGTGTTTCCTACATCCCATTGGTCGTGAATTGTAAATGAAAAACATGAACCATCATATTATAGTATCCATAAAGTACTAGCCCACATTTCATGTTTTGTTTGTACGCGCTAGCCAGACCGAATATGTACTGTAGTTGAAATAACACGCATCACGTGATGCGTGTATCATGATAGATATTATACTGTGACTCACTCGATGGACATGGCTTGTCTCCAAATTCCAAATTTGCAGCTTTGTGTCACGCCGACCTCACTCTTTTGGCTTCCATCTGCGCCAACATTTCACCCTCTTCTTTGTGCTGGCTTCTAGAAGCAGCAGTTTCATTCTGTTTCTAAAAGATAAGGTTGTGATCTTCATTTGTTCAAAATAGAGTGGCTGTCGCCGTTGTTTGTTACCAAGTCTGTCATATGTAGAACACACACACCCTTGTATCCGGAAGTAAAAACATGAATTTGTTGCTGGCAGTCAGACGTGCGCTGCTATGGAAAAAGAAACTAATGCGCCAAAGAAGTCAGTCTCGGCATTGATTAAAATGATTAAAACACGTAAATACTGAACATATTACATATTTTTATGAACATGTCTGTTACTACATTATATATACATATACCTGCACTGTGTATACAAAAAAATTTATGGGGGTTTTGAAGTGGTTTTAGAGGGTTTCAAAGGCTACAACGGTGACTCCCATTAGCAGCTTCTTTCAAGCTTTTTATATCATCTTTAAAATCCGAATAATAATGATTGTGAACAACAGGCAAATTAAAAACAAAAAGTGTTGTTCCCCTGTAACGTTACATTATCATTGATACTCACCTTGGAGCATTGACTCAATGTAGCCCACTTATTCAATTCTATTTTTTATAAAGTATGGCTGTGGTACCGATCTTCATATAGGGTCACACTTTCTTATGGGAGATGAATTAATGAGCAATATAACACTCGAATTTACAAGCGCTTACAACTTCATATGACTGCCTCGGGTGCAAAAATATATCTATATTTTGGGAACGTAAGCTTTAATTCCCAAGCATACACTTAATCAAATCCAACAGCCTGTTATGTTATATGTACCAAATAAACACATGGATTACCATCACATTAAAAATGGAAAATACACAAATCCTTATCCAACTATATACTGTGAATGTGTTAAGACATTTATGCAGGTGAGTATAAGAAGAAATATATGGTTTACGTTTAGTTTGTGGTACCACACTTTGACATGCTGGTGAAACTCATTTACTGCATGGTCCTTGAGAAAAAGTTTTGTGTACTCACTGGGCCCCATTTAGCGATAAGTTCCTATTTTTTCCTCTTATCTTTCTTCCTAAGTTATTTTCTAAAAGGAGTCCATTCAAATTAATGATGTGTTCTTAAACAGCCAAATTGTTCCCACTTGTTGTTCTTAAGTTGCTGAATGCCAAATGGTTAGCGTGTGCGTGTCTATCATAATGTGCATATAAACACGCCCTTATTTCCCCAATATGCATATGTAAACACCTTTAATTCCATAATTTGCATAGGTAAACGCCCTTAATTCCCCCTATAAGGGCGCAATCCCGGTGGAAAAGCCAGACATCAAACACGGAGAAAACACAAACAGATTACAGACAAGACAGTCGTATTGTCCCGCCGGAGAAATACATACTGTCAAAATTTAAGTGTAAGAAAGGGGGGACCGCTAAGGCAGCCTACAGCTTTCAAATAAATATTCGTCACTTCGGGCAAATAGGTGTACATGGTAGTGGAATATGCGCTCCCTCCCCAGGGCACGATATGCGGCATCTTGCAGTAGGAGCAAAAGCATTGCCGTTGTGTGAGTTGAGTTGCAACAGGGTGTGAGAGGACTGTTGGTCTTTTAGAGAGTCACCAATCACTAAATCAACGCCTCGGTAATTGATGATAGTGTGTGTGTGTGTGTGTGTGTGTGTGTGTGTGTGTGTGTGTGTGTGTGTTAGAGATGCGCGGTCTGCGGTCTCATCCGCGGAGTCCGCGGATAAACCGTGGGTCGGGCGGTTGACATGACGAAAAAATTGATTTTAATTAGATTCGGGCGGGTGGCGGTTGAACCATCTGGAAATATTTGATATACATGGTTCTGTGATCGGTATACTTTGCCATTCAAAGTGCCATTTAAGACCCGTGTCATAAAGCGAAGAAAACAATAAGAGACGCTAATATTCTCTTGAATGACTGCCGGTAGTCACCCAGTTAATAAGTATTAGGGCATGCTATGAAGCCATTGGCTTTCCCGCCTCTTACATCATACAAGATCTGCTTGTCAGTCCAGCATCATGTTTTGTGTGGCTTCCGCGGCAACACGCACACGACTGCAAGGCATGCTGGGTGACACAGAGTACACTAATGGTTGTGATATAAACAATTTTACCCACTCTTAGTAATATGCGCCACGCTGTGAAGCCACACCAATTAAGAACGACAAACACATTTCGGGAGAACATCCTCACAGTGACACAACATAAACGCAACACAACAAATACCCATAATCTTTTGCATTCATGACACTTCCTGACTATTTTATACACCCCTAGCAGCAAATCCCCATCCCCCCCTCCCCCTGTGCGTCAGTAAAGTGGGCGGGGTTGGGGGCGCGGGGGTGTAAAATATATTCAGGAAGAGTCATGAATACAAAGGATTATGGGTATTTGTTGTGTTGCGTTTATGTTGTGTTACTGTGAGGATGTTCCCCCGAAATGTGTTTGTCAATCTTGTTGGGTGTGGCTTCACAGCGTGGCGCATATTAGTAAGTGTTAAAGTTGTTTATATCACAACCATCAGTGTAATCTGTATCACCCAGTATGCCTTTCAATCTTGTACTGTGATTGCGGGAGCTGCACACTACATGTTGCCGGACCAACAAACGGTTCGTACATGTTGTTGAAGGTGTCTAAGGCAATGGCATTACAGCATGCCCTTTTTTTTTAATCAGGATGAACGTTATTGGATAGTCGCGGGAACGCTAATGGCACCAATTGTCATCGTTACTCTGTGAAACAGGTTTAAATAGCTCTGTGAGTGGTAAAGGCGGACAATCTCTGATGTGATTCAGCGGGCGGGCGAGTACGGTCCTGAAAAAATGTTGTTTCGGGTGGACGGCGGGTGGATGACAACTTTGGAGATGCGGATGCGGATGATATAATTGCCTATCCGCGCATCTCTAGTGTGTGTGTGTGTGTGTGTGTGTGTGTGCGCGCGCGCGTGTGTGTGCGCGCGCATGCACGCACACGGTATTTTGAAATGTCTTTATATTGCTCATTTTGCTATGTCTGTCTGTCTTATCTATATCTATCATCTATCCATCTATCTATATATATATGTATGTATATATATATATATATATATAAATACATATATATGTATATATATATATATAGCTATCTAGCTAGTTATATGTATATCAATGATATCAATTAATTTAACAAGAGACAATAAAAGACCCAAGATAGCCCAATTGTTAAGACTGCTGCCTCTCACGCAGTACTACTGGGTTCAAATCCATAACTTGGAAGATCTTGTTTAGGCCTACTCAGTGGCCTAGTGGTTAGAGTTTCCGCCCTGAGATTAAATAAATAAATAAATGATAAATGGGTTGTACTTGTATAGCGCTTTTCTACCTTCAAGGTACTCAAAGCGCTTTGACACTACTTCCACATTTACCCATTCACACACACATTCACACACTGATGGAGGGAGCTGCCATGCAAGGCGCCAACCAGCACCCATCAGGAGCAAGGGTGAAGTGTCTTGCTCAGGACACAACGGACATGACGAGGTTGGTACTAGGTGGGATTTGAACCAGGGCCCCCCCGGGTTGCGCACGGCCACTCTCCCACTGCGCCACGCCGTCCCTATAATTAATAGATTGGTAGGTTGTGGGTTCAAACCCCGGCCTAGTCATACCAAAGACTATAAAAATGGGACCCATTATGTCCCTGCTTGGCACTCAGCATCAAGGGTTTGAATTGGGCGTTAAATCACCAAAAATGAGTCCCGAGTGCGGTACCGCTGCTGCTCACTTCTCCCCTCACCTCCCAGGTGGTGAACAAGGGGATGGGTCAAATGCAGAGGACAAATTTTACCACACATAGTGTGTGTGTGACGATCATTACGCTCGGTTCAAACCCTCTGTTTAACAGCCAGCTGATCAATAAAGAATTTCAGCGTGTTTTCCTCGTTTGAGAGTGGGCCTTTTGCTGACGCCAAATCCTGAGCACCCTTCTGCGTTGTGAGCAGCAATGCACACTGATAACAACATTCATAAACCTTAATAAACGTGCGATCCATTAACAATAACTGTTTCTTTTTAGGGTTGGAGCTCAATTAGAAGCTTAGTAGAAAAACCCTGTAACCTGCATACCCACTTGGACCTGATTTACTATTTTTTAAATAACAAGTGCTAAAGAGTGTGTACAAACTATAACATTGTGTGTACTATTAGTGAGTGTGTTGCGGATAATCTGCTATGACTGCGTGTACAAATGATAACAAGTGCAAAAGTGGTGCAGACCGCCCTACTTAAATGAGGTATTAGCGTTTATACCTGATGTCACCATTGAGACACTCTGCAATTATGGCATTGTATGCTCCAATCTGTGGTGTTTAGTAATGTTTACATGCAGCACACAAATATAATATGTACAAATATAATTGTGGGAAATTGTGTTGGATGTAAATATAAACGGAATACAATGATTTGCAAATCATTTTCAACCCATATTCAATTGAATGCACTACCAAGACAACATATTTGATGTTAAAACTGATAAACATTTTTTTTTTGCAAGTAATCATGAACTCTTGAATTTGATGCCAGCAACACGTGACAAATAAGTTGGGAAAGGTGGCAATAAATATTGATAAAGTTGAGGAATGCTCATCAAACACTTATTTGGAGCATCCCACAGGTGTGCAGGCTAATTGAGAACAGGTGGGTGCCATGATTGGGTATAAAAGCAGCTTCCATGAAATGCTAAGTAATTCACAAACAAGGATGGGGTGAGGGTCACCAATTTGTAAGCAAATTGTCGAACAGTTTTAGAACAACATTTCTCAACGAGCTATTGCAAGGAATTTAGAGATTTTACCATCTACGGTTCGTAAAATCATCAAAAGGTTCAGAGAATCTGAAGAAATCACTGCACGTAAGCGATGATATTACGGACCTTTGACCCCTCATGCAGTACTGCATCAAAAACCGACATCAGTGTGTAAAGGATATCACTACATAGGCTCAGGAACACTTCATAAAACCACTGTCAGTAACTACAGTTGGTCGCTACATCTGTAAGTGCAAGTTGAAACTCTACTATGCACAGCGAAAGCCATTTATCAACAACACAAAGGAACGCTGCTGTTTTCGCTGGGCCTGAGCTCATCTAAGATGGACTGATGCAAAGTGGAAAAGTGTTCTGTGGTCTGACGAGTCCAAATTTCAAATTATATTTGGAAACTGTGGACATGGTGTCCTCTGGAACAAAGAGGAAAATAACCATTCAGATTGTTATAAGCGCAACGTTCAAAAGCCATCATCTGTGATGGTATGGGGGTTTATTAGTGGCCAAGGCATGGGTAACTTACACATCTGTGAAGGCACCATTAATGCTGAAAGGTCCATACAGGTTTTGGAGCAACATATGTTGTCATCCAAGCAATGTTATCATGGACGCCCCTGCTTATTTAAGCAAAACAATGCCAAGCCACGTGTTACAACAGCGTGGCTTCGTAGTAAAAGAGTGCGGGTACTTTCCTGGCCTGCCTGCAATCCAGACATATCTCCCATTGAAAATGTGTGGCGCATTAAGAAGCAAAAAATACGACAACAAGACCCCGGACAGTTGAACAACTTAAGCTGTACATCAAGCAAAAATGGTAAAGAATTCCACTTTCAAAGCTTCAACAAATAGTTTCCTCAGTTCCCAAATGTTTATTGAGTGTTGTTAAAAGAAAATGTGATGTAACACAGTGGTGAACATGCCCTTTCCCAACTACTTTGGCACGTGTTGCAGCCATGAAATTCTAAGTTGATTATTATTTGCAAAAAAAAATAAAGTTTATGAGTTTGAACATCAAAGATCTTGTCTTTGTAGTGCATTCAATTGAATATGGGTTAAAAAGGATTTGTAAATCATTGTATTCTGTTTATATTTACATCTAACACAATTTCCCAAATCATATGGAAACGGGGTTTGTATGTTCCGGGCTTTATTAAAGTGCAATATAGACAACAGAACTTACTTTCAGCACACTGAATGTGCCCTTTGGAAGGCGCCGCCAAACTGCACTGTCGTGCAAAAAAAATATGCCCAAAAAAATGAAAATTGCATGCCGTTTTTTTCATACAGGGGACATATGACGTGAAAAATGCTAATGCTGAATAGACGGTCTTTTTTTTCTGACAGTCCAAATACTGTATGTTGACACACAGACTTAATATTGTCTCTCTATGAAGCCCGATCGCCTCCTTTTTCACAGCTATTTATGTCTGACTGTGCCAGAACATGCTAAATTTACGCAAAAAAACAGCAGCAAAAAAGTTTTAGTATTGATAAATCCCATTGTGAGTAGTAAATGCTTATACAGTGAAACCTCGATTTTACGGACTTAACTAGTTGTTGAACATTGTTCGGAACTGAAAAGTTCGTATAATGAATCAGAGTTCCCCATAAGAAACAAAATAAACATTTATAACTTGTTTGAGCCTCGACAAAACTCTGTATTTTAGTTAAAACATTTTTTTATAAAGGACACTTTGAAAACATTATAATATCAGAGAATGTTTGATATACGAACAGTATATCAAACATATATCAAACAACATAACAGGGTAATGGCTCAACAATATATGTTTTTATCCAAACAACAGCAGCAAGCTCAACTTTCAACGCACACACACACAAAATCTTGTTTGTTCTCCCTAAAACGTTAATAACCATGTTGCTATAATAAAAAAAACAAAATGGAAAATCCTTTTTGCTTTGTGGCTGTGAATACCCTGGGAGTTTTGGAGTGGTAAATGAGCAGTGGTTTTACCTTACAGTCGTAGCATTAGCACAAATCAGCACTCTGATGCGATCCTTTATTGGCTTGTGCCCTGGTAGTGCTTTCTCCTCAGCGGTAATGTAAGTCTGCCAAGTGCTTGAGAAACTCTTCAGCAGCAGATTCATCGGAGCTAGCAGCCTCGCCATGCTGCACAGCTCTATGAATACCAGTTTGCGTGTTTTAACTGTTCGAACCACCCACGGCTCGTCTTAAATTGTTCTTCCATGCTGGTCACCTCTGGACATCAGGTCACCATATAAATGGCAAGCCTTCTTGCAAATAATAGCCTCAGAAATGCTATTACCCGCAATCTGCTTCTCATTTATCCAGACAAGAAACAGCTTTTTGACCTGATCTTGCACTTTATCTTTGTCCTTGGGAAGGTATTTAACCCCTTTGGCAAAGTCAGCAACCATATCAACGTCTTTTTTTTATAATGGTTCCAATTTTGGACTTGTTTCTTTCATATTTGCGAGCCAAATCAGCAATCCGTGCGCCATTGGCGTAAAGGTTTGTAAACCCAAAAGGTCGCAAATAGAGGCGTTTATAAATCATGGTTCCACTGTATTTGCATCTCATCAGGGCAGATATAATTCCACTATTGATTTTAATATGATTAAAATCAATAGTGGAATTATATCTGCCCTATGTACAGTTTACAACCTTTTGAAATTGTATAAAAACTATTGATTTTAATATGATTAAAATCAATAGTGATATTAATATTTCAGTGTTAATATTTGAGTGAGCGTTAGGCTACTATGTAGTGGAAAAGAAGGGCCTCAAGGTCAAAAAGGTTTAGAACCCCTTGTTTATACAACAGTAACATAACAATATATAAATGTCCAACAATACATCATATATGGCCGATTTAGTGCGACAGAAGTGCTAATAACAAGTACTATAAAAGGTGCATGTTGTTTACATCCAGAACAGCCATCTTTGAATCCAACTCGGGGTTGGGTTGAATGTTCTGACTTTCCGAGTCAGAAATTTGACCTCAAGGGGCGTTCCAGTCGAAAGTTCCACAAGAAACTCAGAAATTTCGACATCCCAGTACGAATGAAATGCACCATAAGAGACACGAAGCTTATCTACTAAGCATGTGTGTGTGTGATATCGAGCTTGCACATGTTCTAATACATGCAAACCGTTGGTAGACCAGGCCCTTTGTGCATTGAACGAAGCAGCAACTAATGCTAACAATCCGGTGCTAATTGTAGCAACGCTTTAAACTTGACAACCTAGACAGACACGGTTCACTGGCATTGTTGATGTAGGTTCAGCAAACTCTTAAAATTGACGGCAGCTAACATTGCTGAAGAGTATAACTTACTGCACCAAATTTTTTTACAAACCATGTTTCTCCCAGTAACGCTCTATGTCGTCTCTTTGTCACTCTTTGTTCTCCATCTTGATCCCGCCCCCTTACTAATCCTATCGTTACTAGTTATCACTCTCCTTGATTCTGATTGGTTAATTGTGCAAATTGACACCTGACTTAAAAAAATTAACAAGAACCTATCACTGAGACGTTCAAGGTCTGCTTTAACAAAGGAAAAATGTGTATCTTTACGACACATTAAAACATTTCTTATATAATAAATTGTTGTGATTAGAAACAATGACATTAAATTAGATGGACTGGGAAACAAGCAACAGAAGCAAAATAATGAAAACATGCCAGATGAAAACCTGCAGCATGCAACTGAGGTAAAAACTAACACCAAGTATTGTTTTTCATGGCTCGTCGCCTGCACGTCTTACAAGACCCGATCAAATGACTCCCTGCCTGCTTGCTTTGCTTTTGCGCCACTCACGCCATTTTGAATCGCTGTCAGATTTCCTCTTTTAGATAGAGCACAGTGGGACACTAATGAGAGAGAAAGTGGAAGACAAAGCCTTGTCATGATTTGGCCTCAGGCTTCAAGAGATGGTTCTTCTTCTGACGGAAAGCTCTCTATGAGCAGTTCACGTGTCGGAACTGAGAGAAAAAAGGGCTAGAAGATGTGCAAACAACATAGTGTCTATTCCCCGGGTGGGGGGAATAGACAACTAACCAGAAGGGGGCAGTAAAGTTCTGTAAAAAAAACTAAACTAAACAGTAAAGTAAACAAGAGTGGGTACAATCTATGATCGTTTTATGTTCTTAGCTCATAAATACTATTCCATTGAACACACATTGCTCAATATTTGAACCATTGTGTGTGTCGCTGTTGCTTGCAGATAATTCAATCTATCCATCCATCCATCCACTTTCTACCGCTTATTCCCTTTTGGGGTCACGGGGGGCGCTGGTGCCTATCTCAGCTACAATCGGGCGGAAGGCGGGGTACACCCTGGACAAGTCACCACCTCATCGCAGGGCCAACACAGATAGTCAGACAACATTCACACTCACATTCACACACTAGGGCCAATTTAGTGTTGCCAATCAACCTATCCCCAGGTGCACGTCTTTGGAGGTGGGAGGAATCCGGAGTACCCGGAGAGAACCCATGCATTCACGGGGAGAACGTGCAAACTCCACACAGAAAGATCCCGAGCCTGGATTTGAACCCAGGACTGCAAGACCTTCGTATTGTGAGGCAGACGCACTAACCCCTCTTCCACCGTGAAGCCCTAATTCAATCCAATCCACTTTATTTATATAGCACATTTAAACAACAATAACGTTTCCAAAGTGCTGCACAGCCATGTTAAAAACAATATTAAAAAAAAACAAAAAAACAATATTATGCTCCACCAACGTCTGAAAAAAAACAAAAACAAAAAAAACCAATAAAAACAATATAAAAACAAATATGATTAAAAACTATTTTAAAAGGTAAAATCAATTAAAATAGTAAAATAAAAATCAAAGTGTATAAAAAAACACAGAGGACAACAGAGGACAGAGGACCACACAACTCACTTAGCCATGTTAAAAACAATATTAAAAGAAAACAAAAAAACAATATTATGCTCCACCAATGTCTGAATAAAACAAAAAATAAAAAAAAATAAAACCAATAAAAACAATATAAAAACAAATATGATTAAAAACTATTTTAAGGGGTAAAATCAATTAAAATAGTAAAATAAAAATCAAAGTGTATAAAAAACACAGAGGACAACAGAGGACAGAGGACCACACAACTCACTTAGTGTTAAAAGCCAAAGAATAAAAGTGGGTCTTAAGACGAGACTTAAAACACTCCACTGTGGAAGCAGTTTGAGCATGGAGGGGCAGAGTGTTCCAGAGCTTAGGGCCGACCACAGAGAAGGCCCTGTCTCCCCTGGTCTTAAGTCTGGTCTTGGGCACCACGAGCTGGAGCTGGCTCTCGGACCTCAGAGCGCGCGCATGAATTTGGATGAGGTCCGAGATATATTGAGGTGCCAGTCCATGTAAAGATTTAAAAACAAACAGCAATGTTTTAAAATCAATTCTAAAATGAACAGGGAGCCAGTGCAAACTCTGAAGAATTGGGGTTATATGCCGGCGTTTCCTGGCCCCTGTTAAAAGTCGTGCTGCCGCGTTCTGGACTAACTGCAACCGGGAGAGAGCTTTTTGGCTAATGCCAGCATAAAGTGCATTGCAGTAGTCCAGGCGACTTGAAATAAAAGCATGTACGATTTGTTCAAAAAGGTTAAAAGATAAAAACGGTTTAACCTTTACTAAAAGACGAAGGTGATAAAAACACGATTTTAAAACGCCATTGACTTGTTTGTCTAGTTTAAAATCGCTGTCTATAGTGACGCCAAGGCTGGTGACTTTGGGACGCACATAATTTTGCAATGGTCCCAAGTCAGTGAGGGCCGGACCAAAAACTAAAATTTCCATTTTTCCCTCATTCATTATTAAAAAATTCTGGGCTATCCAAGCCTTGACGTCGCATAGACAGTTAAGAAGGGGTGTCAGGGGGCCGTGGCTTTTTGAAATCGGCATATAAATTTTGCAGTCATCTGCATAAAAGTGATAAAACACTCCATGTTTCTTAAAAATATCTCCAAGAGGGAGGAGATAAAGAGCGAACAGGATGGGGCCTAAAATAGATCCCTGGGGGACACCACAGTAAAGCGGGGCAGAAGAAGAGGTGGCGTCCCCCAGCCTGACAGAGAAGGACCTCTCAGACAGGTAAGAGCTGAACCACTCTAACGTAGTCCCCCTGACACCCACACAGTCTCTCAGGCGGTCTAAAAGAATTGTGTGGTCGACTGTGTCAAAGGCAGCTGTAAGATCTAAAAGCACTAAAATGGCAGAGCTGCCAGAATCAGACATCAAAAGCAAGTCATTAAAAACCTTTAAAAGTGCAGATTCAGTACTGTGCAAAGCTTTGTATCCAGACTGAAATGGATCTAAAGTGCTATTTTCATCTAAAAAATTGCATTATAAATATTTCTACAAACCCTGTTTCCATATGAGTTGGGAAATTGTGTTAGATGTAAATATAAACAGAATACAATCATTTGCAAATCCTTTTCAACCCATATTCAGTTGAATTCACTACAAGGACAAGATATTTGATGTTCAAACTCATAAACTTTATTTTTTTTTTGCAAATAATAATTAACTTAGAATTTCATGGCTGCAACACGTGCCAAAGTAGTTGGGAAAGGGCATGTTCACCACTGTGTTACATCACCTTTTCTTTTAACAGCACTCAATAAACATTTGGGAACTGAGGAAACTATTTGTTGTAGCTTTAAAAGTGAAATTCTTTCCCATTCTCGTTGTATGTAGAGCTTTAGTCGTTCAACAGTTCGGGGTACATGTTGTCGTATTTCAAGCTTCATAATGCGCCACACATTTTCGATGGGAGACAGGTCTCTACTGCAGGCAGGCCAGGAAAGTACCCGCACTCTTTTACTACGAAACTACGCTGTTGTAACATTTGGCTTGGCCTTGTCTTGCTGAATGAAATAAGCAGGGGTATCCAGGATAATGTTGCTTGGATGACATGTGTTGCTCCAAAATACATATGGACCATTCAGCATTAATGGTGCCTTCACGGATGTGTAAGTTGCCCATGTCTTGGTTACTAATGGACCCCATACCATCACAGATACTGGCTTCTGAACTGTGCGCCTATAACAATCTGGATGGTTATTTTCCTTTTTGTTCTGGAGGACACCACGTCCACGGTTTCCAAATATGATTTGAAATGTGGACTTGTTAGACCACAGAACACCTTTCCACTTTGCATCAGTCCATCTTAGATGAGCTCGGGCCCAGCGAAGCCAGCGGCGTTCCCTGTTGTTGTTTCTAAATGGCTTTTGCTTTGCATAGCAGAGTTTTAACTTGCACTTACAGATGTAGCAAGCAACCGTAGTTACTGACAGTGGTTTTATGAAGTGTTCCTGAGCCCATGTGGTGATATCCTTTACACATTGATGTCGGTTTTTGATGCAGTACCGCCTGAGGGATCAACGGTCCGTAATATCATCGCTTACGTGCAGTGATTTCTCCAGATTCTCTGAACTTTTTGATGATTTTACGGACCATGGATGGTAAAATCCCTAAATTCCTTGCAATAGCTCGACAATTTGCTTACAAATTGGTGACCCTCACCCCAGCCTCGTTTGTGAATTACTTAGCATTTCATGGAAGCTGCTTTTATACCCAATCATGGCACCCACCTGTTCCCAATTAGCCTGCACACCTGTGGGATGTTCCAAAAAGTATTTGATGAAAATGTTTGAACTTTTTCAGTATTTATTGCCGCCTTTCTCAACTTCTTTGTCACGTGTTGCTGGCATAAAATTCTAAAGTTAATGATTATTTGCAAAAAAAATTATGTTTATCAGTTTGAACATCAAATATGTTGTCTTTGTAGCATATTCAATTGAATATGGGTTGAAAATGATTTGCAAATCATTGTATTCCGTTTATATTTACATCAAACACAATTTCACAACTCATCTGGAAACAAGGTTTGTATAACTCCCAAAGTCAAGACAACAAGTCAGTTTATTGTTTTTTTGTATGGACAAAATACTTACTGTATATTGTCTTATTTTTGGATCTGTACTGTATTTGTTTTGTTTGACAATATGCCTGGACCCCGATATGCAGTTACAGCAGGCAAGTGCACGAAAGTACCGGTAGTCGTTTTTATTCAGGAAAGCACAGGCAACACAAAAAGCAAAGATGCACAGAGCAAGTTAAGTAGTGATGTGCGGATCAATACTGTAATATTTATACGGCCGAAACAGGATCTTTATGCTCTAATGTTGATTCTCAAATATAACTATTGATACTTTGAATACTTAAGTTATTTTAGATAATATAAATCATTAACAGAAATGCAGTGTAAAGCAACAAATCAGTGAGATCTTGTCTAAATGAAACAATATTGGTAAGTAACTAAAGCACATGCGCATTAATTGCCGTCATTTATACAAGAAAATGACTGGCAATTAAAAGTAGTCGCTTAGTTTTTTAAAACAGCAAGTGTATTCATCTTTTTATTGTAGGATATTTGGATACACCATACAGATTTGACTACTAATAAGATAACACATTCAGTGCTGAATAGTGCCATATTTGTTTCGCCCTGTGATTTTATATCGTTTGAAAATGATTCCCCAAGAGCAGCAACACTTGAAATACATACCTTTTTAAATTGTACCATACACACTAGTATATTTGTACAAAGTATCGTATCGGTATCGCTGATACCAGCCTAAATTTTACTCCGTATCGGATTGGAAAGAAAAACAGTGGTGTCATCCATCGATAGTGTGAAGCTTAAAGTGGACAAGGAAAAAATGATCTTCAGAACTCATCAGGATTGGTGACTAGGGATAGGTTAGTGACCCAGTGCTCAGACAAGCGGTGTAGGCAATCTGGAAATGTGAATTTTTTTTTTTTTAAAAGCACTAGACAGGAAACAATACAGAAACTCAGAAAACCAATAATGTCAAAAACTGCCATGCAAGATAATCTTTGACAAAAGCGTGGATTAAAATTTGAACTGAAAATGCCTGGAGGTAGTTGAACACAATGTATCCCCCCTGGGCTTCCTCCAGCTGTTCATGATATTCTATAATATGGTCAGCTCCAATGAAACGGTTACCTCTCTTTTGAATAATGCAGCATGTTGCAAAAATACAATCACATCAACAATATGGAAGAAATAACATTTCGGGCCCATGTGGAGATCTCAAGTAATTATACAATTGTTGCAAGTGTCTAATTATGCCCACCCATACAACTATTGATGTATTATTGTCTTATTATGCTTCTTTACAGTACCAGTGCACCACAGGTAGTAGCCAAGGAGGATCCTGTAACTCTCTGAAGGCGCCTCCTTCTCCATAGAGGGTCTCGCTTAAGGCCTGGGTTCAGCCTGCCAGTGCTGACAAATACCGCACACACGCACGCATACACACACACACACACACACACACACACACACACACACACACACACACACACGCACACACGATAAAGATGCAGCCATTCATTGTGTTGGAGGATTAACACTAGAAGACCCAGGATTTTTTGCTCTACCCATAAAACCCAGAGGGCAACCTCCCTTTTGTTATGAAAACGGGGCAAACACTGGGGGACCACAGGAGGGGACATGCTGAGCCAATTCACTCAAAACACCTTGACATAAAATGGGGGAGAATCAGATAGGAGCTGCTAACTGACTATCTGTCTTTCACCAGTTTCCCAAGGTGGCAGCCTGGGCAGAATATATGAGCTGAATCAAAATGTAATATATGTAGAAGGATGTAGAAGTTATCAGGACTTTTAGATTGATTGATTGATACTTTTATTAGTAGATTGCACAGTTCAGTACATGTCCCGTACAATTGACCACTAAATGGTAACACCCGAATAAGTTTTTCAACTTGTTTAAGTCGGGGTCCACTTTAATCAATTCATGTACCCTACAACACTGAGCTTCCAACATCCCCACCAGACACATAAGAAAAGTAAAAGAACAGAACATTTTTTTCAAACTGAGATACACCAGAAACGTATTTGATTTTTTTTTATTTTAGAATTTGTATATTGTTTTTTCCTGTTTTGCTCTTTCCCTCTATTTTCTCTTTTCCTGTCTCTCCCTGTCTCAACTCATAGATAACCAGACTGACTGTTGCTTGTTGCCCATACTGTAATGTGATGTTATGTCAAAGATATGATATTATATGTCTGATTTCAAAATACCAATTATGGATTTGAGCTGTGCCAGGTTCTGCTCAACTCCTCAGGTCGTCTTTACGCAGAAGACAAAAGACATTCACATCTCAATTCTCAGATGTGCTCAGAGAACGCACCTAAGGGGCTCTGCCTTGCTAATGACCAATGTGGCCATAATGCCTCATGTGACTGCAACCACCCCGACTAGTTTTGTGGCCGTTGACCCACCTGCCTCACTGACGACTCACTAATCACTGTTTGTTTACATAACAAAAGGAGGGCCTTCCAGCTGATCGGCTGACCTGTGGGTTTTATAAGTAGAAAAGCCAAATGGCTGCTCTCTGGGTCTTCTAGTGTTAAAAGAGACGTAACTGGACCAGTTGCATGTTGAATGATCACATTGATGGATTTCTTTTTTTTCTATAATGTTTAAAGAGAAGAAAAAAAACATATGCAGACGTTTGACCTCTGTCTTCTTAGATTTACACTTTTTTTACATTGTCTCTTGTTACACGTCTTTAACTGAGGTGAGTGTGTATTTGCACTATGTACTTTACAACCAGTCAAACTGCCTTTCTCTCTTTTCTTTTGGTCGTGGATCGGTGCATGAGGTCATTGCTTGTTGGGATATCTCCCCAATTGTCGGTGTGTTTGTTCTCACTTCTTTGGATGTATTGTTCTGTTTGTTGATGTGCAGTGAATGTTGATTTATTCAGAAAGTGGTTGTCTGTGTAGAAAAAAAAAGGTAAATATTGTCAATAAGTATAATTCAATCAAAAAAGCCATTGTCGATCCGATTGTGTCAACAGGTTTGTTTGTTTTTAAGCATGACAATTGTTTTTCTTTTTTTATTTATGGCCACACTGAAAATAAAAATTTATTTTTAAGATATTAAAAAGGTAAATCTTATTATGTGGGGCGGTATAGCTCGGTTGGTAGAGCGGCCGTGCCAGCAACTTGAGGGTTCCAGGTTCGATCCCCGCTTCCGCCATTCTAGTCAATGCCGTTGTGTCCGTGGGCAAGACGCTTTACCCACCTGCTCCCAGTGCCACCCACACTGGTTTAAATGTAACTTATATATTTGGTTTCACTATGTAAAGTGCTTAGAGTCACTAGAGAAAAGCGCTATATAATTATAATTCACTTCACACATTAGAATAAATTGTCATCACGAAAATATATATATATGTTTAAAATGTCTTACATTAAGAAGAGGATTGTTGAAAAAAAAACAATTTTGACAAACAACAATATAGTGAATGTTTTGTCACATCAAAACCATTCAATGTGATTATTTGATTTTTTGATGAAAAAAGAGCTACAAAGACTTAAATCACAGATTTGGGGTTTGATTTAGTACTAATATGATATTATGACATCATCTCAATAATGCTGTAAACCAAGATAATGTGCCTGCTGATTTTGTTCATTTAATATATGTTATTATTTATTAAAACTTTATTTTCAATATTATTATTATTATTTTTTAAAGTATTTTTCTTTTTAATATTAACAATTCATTCTGGTGACATGAAATAGGTTTATTTTTAATTGCATTTTTTTCTTCCATTTGGCTTGAATGGTAACTATTATTACCCCGATATCAACAATATTCATGCGAATATTAAAATATCACAATAAAAAAAAGAAAAAATAATGTGTCCATTAAAGGGTTATAAATGTTTTTTCTGTATAATTAAAATCGTGTTTCAACATTTACGATACTTGAGTAAAAACATGCTAATCTTGTACACAAACCTAACCTAAGGTATGTTTTTATTTTAATTTTATCACATCAAATAAATGGGACCAATAATACAGTCTTTGATAGCATTTTCATGAAAGTCATTTAAACACTTCTATTTTTGTAATCATAATGAACAGAGCATGTAAGTAAAAGTTAAAAAAATATGTATATTCCAAAGGCATCAGTGCCTCAACTGATGTGAAGGACACAACTGATACTGAAATATCAATACCTCCGACACGGCACAAACCAGCACAAACTATAAAAGCACCCGAACGTTTAGACCTCCGCCAGGCCTTACTTCAAAACAGTCCTGAATCCAGAAAGTGATCCTCTTTACCCCCAAAATTTAATCATTTGTTCACTACCTCATTTCTGACATTCCCAGGAAGTATCATGAGTTTTTCCAGCGGACTGAAGGAAACACAGTGAACTTGTGATCCTATCTGTCATCCACTGTCTTTGTCTCCGTGGGTGGAGGTGGTTAATGTAAAGGGAAGATAACATACTATAGTAGAAATACTCCATATCAGCACCAAAATCTGATAAATTGTTCACTGATAAAAATCAGTCCATAATGTTTTGAGTTATATTGTTCACTATCAACTAACTAACAGACAAACAAACCCCATCAACCTTTTGGCGTAGGTACAAATGGCAGTGGTATTTTAATATTTGCAATGCCAAGTTTCACACAGGCCAAAAGAATGCGTAGCAAAAACAATTTTTAGAATCAAGGCATTTTGCAGCATGTATGGTTGTTTAGAGTAAATGTATACTAAATAAAAGGCAGCCAAGTGGATTTTTCAGACAGGAAATAGCTGCTTGTAGAAGCAGACAGCAAAAAAACAATAACACCATTTATTAAAAAAAAAAAAAAAAAAAAAAAGGAACATTATTTTTGCAATGTTTCATCATGCAGTGAGTGAACCATCTGTTGCACTTTTAGAAATCAAAATAACAGGCCTACTTTTAATTTGGTGAGTCCACTATAAAAAATACCTTTGGATGGTTCATGAATGATGTGTGTAATGGATCTGTTTCGCATGCAAACAGGAACTGATTGAACATTTGAGGTATCTGTATATGGAAAGTAACAGCAATTAATATATTTTTTTTGCTCTTGTCCAAAGCAACTGATAATGATTTGAAATGAAAACATTGCCTTTTTTCTTTCAGTTTGCAGTCACGTGGCATCATTATCTAATGTCCTTGTATTTACTTACAATGTGTGGAGATTGCAACATCTCCCCAGTGTGCCCATGTCAATGTTACTTTTTAGGCTAGTGCTGTTCTGTTTGACCTGTTCTACAGTGAGTGGTTACAATAAAGTCTTGTAACTACAATCAAATGACTTCTATTCTGTGGATTTTCTTATTTTACGGTTTTAAAAATTAAGAGGCGAGAGATAATTTTATTTCAACAAAAATTGATCAAAATATTGACACTCTATCCGTGTTACAAGGTCAAGAACCCCAGACAGACACAGCTAATCTAACTAAAAACGAGTATACCAAAAAATACTAATTTGATATAGAAAAACTGAGTTTTAATACCAGGTTTTACTGTTCTATGGAACAGCATGTAAACATGAACAGATATTTGCACATACATGCAGTCTAACATGCAAGAGGGAGTTAACATGTGGTTGCTACGGCAAAAAATCCAGTTCATTAACATTCACATATAACATCAAAGTCTACATATTATGCAAAACCAACTTTAGACTAACTTTGGTACCGTTTTTTGTGCATTTAGGATCTGCATAAATGCTGAACATCCTGAGGAGATATTTATAAAACAATCTTGCCTTTTTTCATACCTTCCTCTAAACGAGCCGTTGGGAATTTGCTCGGTCAGGTGGCGTTATCTGACCAGTGATGTCAGCGGAGTCAATTATGGTAGATATTCCCCCAAAGTGCTTTGCACACGTCCGCAATCGTAGTCCGGCAATATAATCAATAAGCTCCTTTTTTCTACATTCTCTTGTGGTGGGGCAGACTGGATCATACATGCACATGCATCCTCCACTGTTACCATTTCTAACACAATATAGCGTATAGTTCTAACCTAAACGGTCAGTAGACTCCATATAGAGGCGCTAGAAACTACAATATGGCTGATGGAAAGAAGACGGTGTCTAAGTGTCAGAAAGACATTCGAAAATGGTCTGTAAAACATAATATGGTGCAGCATTTTGACCAAAGAACCACCAGTGCATTTTATGTAGACCACAATGAAGTGTTTTAAATGTAAGAAAAACAAATCAAAGAATGATTCCTATAAGGTTTTCTTTTTTCCCGTTTGAAGGAGTTAGGTCAGAGGTCGGCAACCCAAAACGCTGAAAGAGGCATATTGGACCAAAAATACAAAATTTTAGACCAAAAATACAAAATAAACCCTTTCAGTCCAATTTCAGGGCAAATGAAATCTATGAAGACAGCCCTCGTAAAAATGACAAATGATCAATTGCTAACTATGGATGCTGATGCGTCATCCACGTTGCTGCTTTTTGATCTTAGCGCTGCTTTCGATACCGTCCATCACAATATTTTATTAGAACATATCAAAACGCGTATTGGTATGTCAGACTTGGCCTTTTTTGGTTTAACTCCTATCCTATTGACAGGATGCAGTGCGTTTCCCATAACAATGTGAAGTAAGAGTAAGTTAATTGTGCGCAGAGTTCCACATGGTTTGGTTCTTGGCCCTGCACTCTTCTGCATCTACATGCTGCTGCTAGGTGACATCATACGCAAATATGGTGTTAGCATTCACTATTATGCGAATGGCTCCCGACTCTCCATGCCTCGAAAGCTGGCCAGCATGCCGGATTGTAGTCAGCTGGGGGAGTGTCTGAATAAGATCAAACAATGGATGTCCACTAACTTTTTGCAACTCAACGCAAAAAAAGCCATAATGGAACAAAAAGCAAATCCGTCTGTAACCACAAAAAATTTAAAGTGTTATATTGCAGGCAACACATGAGAGAAGTGTCTATATTAGCTATAATAGTCTAGTATCAAAATGATTATGTGTTGCAGGCTGAAGCAAATCTTCGTTGACAGAAATGTTGAAATGTAATATTTATTCCACACATTTTTACAACATTCAAAAACATTAGTAAATCAGAGGCTACTCAGAGTGTAAGATAACTCCTGGAAATTATTGGCTTTTAATGCCTAAATGTATAGATGTGTGTGTCCAAGTTAAAGGAAACTGCAGGCTGTCTTCTTTTAATAGATTTATTACAATATTTGGCAAGCTAAGTAATGTTTGCTGTGGCCTGGAACAACATGGCACGCAAACAACTATCTGAAATGTATCATGAGACATGCAAAACTAAAATATATACAAAGAGAATAAAAGTCAAGTATATTAAATGAGCTCAAATATACCTACAAACGAGGCATAATGATGCAATATGTCCATATAGCTATCCTAAATAGCATGTTAGCATAGATTAGCTTGCAGTCATGCACTGACCAAATATGCCTGATTAGCACTCCAACAAGCCAATACCATCAAAAAATCACACCATTGTGCATTCACGCACAGCATAAAATGTTTGGTGGAAAAAATGAGACAAAGGAGTGGAAGTTTTTACATCTGAACAAAGTGTTGTGTCACAGTCAACACTATGGTGAGTTCAAGAACCGCCAAAATTAGTAAGACAATTAGTAAGGGACGGCGTGGCGCAGTGGGAGAGTGGCCGTGCGCAACCCGAGGGTGCCTGGTTCAAATCCCACCTAGTACCAACCTCGTCACGTCCGTTGTGTCCTGAGCAAGACACTTAACCCTTGCTCCTGATGGGTGCTGGTTGGCCCCTTGCATGGCAGCTCCCTCCATCAGTGTGTGAATGTGTGTGTGAATGGGTAAATGTGGAAGTAGTGTCAAAGCGCTTTGAGTACCTTGAAGGTAGAAAAGCGCTATACAAGTACAACCCATTTATCATTTATCAGTGAAGCGTGCACACAAACATATTAAACATTGGGCTTTTTAACAATTGGGAAGGTTTGTGTCATGACAAAAAATATTCTAAAACAGAAAAAATATATTTTCCCCCCATCTTTTTCCATTTTCAATCCTTTTTTAAAAATGCTCCAGGGAGCCACTGGGGGTTACAGACCCCCGAATTAGGACAAAGAGGAAATAAAAAAGTGGGGGGGAAAAACAGCATTTGTGCCATTTCAACATAAGATAAACGGGAAGTCCAATTCATGAGTTGGGCGTCTACAATGTTCCATAATTAATTTCAAGAGACCATATTGTCTTTGTGTTGTAGGCAAACACCATTAGTGATGTGTCATGTTCATTGGAAATATAAGTTCTTTATTTTATAACATCATGAGTATCAAATTATAAAGTTAAATGTCATTAATCAATAAGTTATATTTAGCGTGTTATCCATGTTGTTACTGTCACTCTATTGCCTTGTGCTTGCCTTAGAGCAATAACAGTACCGCTATACGGTATGGCATTCAATTTGTGTCCTGATGTTCAGGTTGCAAAAGCAGATTTTGAAGACAGAAGCACAGACTCTATATTTGGAAAATTAAACTATGAGACACTCGTGATTAAGGGCTATATAAAAAACTTTGATTGATTCAATATTTGAGCACGCTGTATAGGACTACCATGCCCATACACAGCATGTATTTTATTATTATCATTATTACTATTAGTATTATTATTATCATTATTATTATTATTATTAATAGTAGTAGTAGTATGTGGAGAGATGGAGCAGAAGAGCCGACAGCAGGATGGGACAAACAGCGGGCCTACCAAAGATGGCGGCCAGGAGGCGGAGCATGCAGCGGAGCGTAGAGGCGGGGCACGCTTGGAGTGACGCTGCGGCAATCCAAGTCAGGTGCGTAGATTACACACCTGCTCTCAATCCCTGCATCTTCTCCTGCAGCATAAAAGGGGAGAGGGAGGAACAATCGGGGCAGAAGTAGGAGAACCAGAAAAAAGACCTAAAGAGCGACAACGACTGAGAGCGAGCCGACAAGAGCGACGGGGACGTGGCCGACTAAAGGCGAGAGAGGAGCGAGCAGGATCGGAGCAGCTGAAAAGCGATCCGAGCAAAAGGCAAAGCTGTTATTGAAAAATAAAAGCGAGTCAAACCTGCTCAGCGATGTCATTCCTCAATGGTCCATGTACCCCGCACGATGACGGCAGGAAGCTGTTCACATAGTAGCAGTAGTAGTATTAGTAACACAATGGGGGTACAAATAATAATAATGATGACAGCAGCTGCCTGCCGTTTGAAATAAATTCTTTGGAAAGGATGGGCAGCGCTTTGAAATGTGCAGTGAGCCTGAAAAAGAAGTGCAGTGGTGGAAATGCAACCAATGTGGATTCCAGCTGCCGTAAAACTGTAAAGAAGAGGAAGGAGTGCAGTGGGCGGAGTTTGGATCACTGCCTCGTTGTTAACGAAGATTGTTTATATTACCTGTTCGTGCAGTAATGATACTACGGAAACTTGTGTCCCCGTTGCTAACTTAGTTTAGCACAATTTGTTTAAAGGGGTACATTATCACCATATGAGAAGGGTTAAAACTAGGGCAGGGCAACGATTAAAATTTTTAATCGAAGTTAATCGCACTATGTCTCCGATTAATCACGATTAACTGCATTGTATACGCAAAGCCCAATAATGAATTCAAAAGTAGTGTGTAATGCACCTTATTAGTTAATGATATTATCAGAGACAACAATCTTAACGTCATCGGTCTCAGCGAAACCTGGCTTAAACCAAACGACTTTTTTGCGCTAAATGAGGCATGTCCTCCTAACTTTACACATGCGCATATTGCCCGTCCGCTTAAAAGGGGTGGGGGGGTCGCACTAATATACAACGAAAACTTTAACCTTAGTCCTAACATAAATAATAAATATAAATCGTTTGAGGTGCTTACTATGAAGTCTGTCACACCACTGCCTCTACACCTGGCTGTTATCTACCGCCCCCCAGGGCCCTATTCGGACTTTATCAATGAATTCTCAGAGTTCGTTGCTGATCTAGTGACACACGCCGATAATATAATCATAATGAGGGACTTTAATATCCATATGAATACCCCATCGGACCCACCGTGCGTAGCGCTCCAGACTGTAATTGATAGCTGTGGTCTCACACAAATAATAAATGAACCCACGCATCGCAACGGTAATACGATAGACCTAGTGCTTGTCAGGGGTATCACCGTCTCCAAAGTTACGATACTCCCGTATACGAAAGTATTGTCCGATCATTACCTTATAAAATTTGAGGTTGAGACGCATGTTCGTCAAACTAATAATAATAATAACTGCTATAGCAGCCGCAACATTAATACGGCCACAACGACAACTCTTGCTGACCTACTGCCCTCGGTAATGGCACCATTCCCAAAGTATGTGGGCTCTATTGATGACCTCACTAACAACTTTAACGACACCCTGCGCGAAACCATTGATAACATAGCACCGCTAAAGTTAAAAAAGGCTCCAAAAAAGCGCACCCCGTGGTTTACAGAAGAAACTAGAGCTCAGAAATTATTATGTAGAAAGCTGGAACGCAAATGGCGCACGACTAAACTTGAGGTGCACCATCAAGCATGGAGTGATGGTTTAATAACTTACAAACGCATGCTTACCTTAGCTAAAGCTAAATATTACTCAAATCTCATCCACCGTAATAAAAACGATCCTAAATTTTTGTTTAGTACGGTAGCATCGCTAACCCAACAAGGGACCCCTTCCAGTAGCTCAACCCACTCAGCTGATGACTTTATGCAATTCTTTAGTAAGAAAATTGAAGTCATTAGAAAGGAGATTAAAGACAATGCGTCCCAGCTACAACGGGGTTCTATTAACACTGACACGATTGTACATACGGCGGATACTGCCCTCC
This sequence comes from Nerophis ophidion, assembly GCF_033978795.1. Taxonomy (NCBI): domain Eukaryota; kingdom Metazoa; phylum Chordata; class Actinopteri; order Syngnathiformes; family Syngnathidae; genus Nerophis; species Nerophis ophidion. The sequence continues at coordinate 28,172,188 of NC_084612.1, forward strand.
AAAATAGTTTCTCTCGTTTTGAGGAAATAACATTAGAGGAATTGTTACAACGTGTAAATGGAATAAAACAGACAACATGCTTACTTGACCCTCTTCCTGGGAAACTGATCAAGGAGCTCTTTGTATTATTAGGTCCATCAGTGCTAAATATTATAAACTTATCACTCTCCTCGGGCACTGTTCCCCTAGCATTCAAAAAAGCGGTTATTCATCCTCTTCTTAAAAGACCTAACCTCGATCCTGACCTCATGGTAAACTACCGACCGGTGTCTCACCTTCCCTTTATTTCAAAAATCCTTGAAAAAATTGTTGCGGAGCATTTAAATGAACACTTAGAGTCTAACAATCTATGTGAAACCTTTCAATCCGGTTTCAGAGCAAATCACTCCACGGAGACAGCCCTCGCAAAAATGACTAATGATCTATTGCTAACGATGGATTCTGATGCGTCATCTATGTTGCTGCCCCTCGATCTTAGCGCTGCTTTCGATACCGTCGATCATAATATTTTATTAGAACGTATCAAAACACGAATTGGTATGTCAGACTTAGCCCTGTCTTGGTTTAACTCTTATCTTACTGATAGGATGCAGTGTGTCTCCCATAACAATGTGACCTCGGACTACGTTAAGGTAACGTGTGGAGTTCCCCAGGGTTCGGTCCTTGGCCCTGCACTCTTCAGCATCTACATGCTGCCGCTAGGTGACATCATACGCAAATACGGTGTTAGCTTTCACTGTTATGCTGATGACACCCAACTCTACATGCCCCTAAAGCTGACCAACACGCCGGATTGTAGTCAGCTGGAGGCGTGTCTTAATGAAATTAAACAATGGATGTCCGCTAACTTTTTGCAACTCAACGCCAAAAAAACAGAAACGCTGATTATCGGTCCTGCTAGACACCGAACTCTATTTAATAATACAACTCTAACATTTGACAACCAAACAATTAAACAAGGCGACACGGTAAAGAATCTGGGTATTATCTTCGACCCAACTCTCTCCTTTGAGTCACACATTAAAAGCGTTACTAAAACGGCCTTCTTTCATCTCCGTAATATCGCTAAAATTCGCTCCATTCTGTCCACTAAAGACGCTGAGATCATTATCCATGCGTTTGTTACGTCTCGCCTCGACTACTGTAACGTATTATTTTCGGGTCTCCCCATGTCTAGCATTAAAAGATTACAGTTGGTATAAAATGCGGCTGCTAGACTTTTGACAAGAACAAGAAAGTTTGATCACATTACGCCTGTACTGGCTCACCTGCACTGGCTTCCTGTGCACTTAAGATGTGACTTTAAGGTTTTACTACTTACGTATAAAATACTACACGGTCTAGCTCCATCCTATCTTGCCGATTGTATTGTACCATATGTCCCGGCAAGAAATCTGCGTTCAAAGGACTCCGGCTTGTTAGTGATTCCCAAAGCCCAAAAAAAGTCTGCGGGCTATAGAGCGTTTTCCGTTCGGGCTCCAGTACTCTGGAATGCCCTCCCGCTAACAGTTCGAGATGCCACCTCAGTAGAAGCATTTAAGTCTCACCTTAAAACTCATTTGTATACTCTAGCCTTTAAATAGACTCCCTTTTTAGACCAGTTGATCTGCTGTTTCTTTTCTTTTTCTCCTATGTCCCACTCTACCCTGTGGAGGGGGTCCGGTCCGATCCGGTGGCCATGTACTGCTTGCCTGTGTATCGGCTGGGGACATCTCTGCGCTGCTGATCCGCCTCCGCTTGGGATGGTTTCCTGCTGGCTCCGCTGTGAACGGGACTCTCGCTGCTGTGTTGGATCCGCTTTGGACTGGACTCTCGCGACTGTGTTGGATCCATTGTGGATTGAACTTTCACAGTATCATGTTAGACCCGCTCGACATCCATTGCTTTCCTCCTCTCTAAGGTTCTCATAGTCATTATTGTCACCGACGTCCCACTGGGTCATTATTGTCACCGATGTCCCACTGGGTGTGAGTTTTCCTTGCCCTTATGTGGGCCTACCGAGGATGTCGTGGTGGTTTGTGCAGCCCTTTGAGACACTAGTGATTTAGGGCTATATAAGTAAACATTGATTGATTGATTGATTATTGGAATATTCTCCCACATGAACAAAAGCGCCAAAACATTTGTTGTGCAAACACAATTTAAATCATCCATCCAACCATCCATTTCCTACCGCTTATTCCCTTTAAATCAGTCCTTGTTAAACAGTAGCAGTTAAATAGCATATTTTATGAAAATCAACTTAAAAAATGAAAATACAAACATTTAAGCTTATTGCCACTGCCAGGGTATTTAAGTTATCCTGTTTGTTATGGAAAATAAATATAATCTACATACAAATCTCTGAACCACAATCATAACATCAGAACAGGCAATTTCTGAGGTAACAACAGAAACATTTTTTTTTTTATCAGGGTCTTATGTTTAAAAAACCTATATTATAGGTAGTGGGCTGTTTTAGGGAATTTTTGATCAAATTATCCGTAGTAGCAATATTAATAATGTTGTGTTTATTCTGTGTAGTGCACTTAAAATAATTATGACCATATGTAGGAATTGATATGATGGGAATTTTCCGATTGTTTGCTTGGTACTTTGATACTATTTGTGATGTTATGAGCCAGGGAAAACAAGAACTACCCTACCCAGCATGCAACAGGAGTGACGAGCATGCGCGGTAGCCCGGTATAGGTTGTGTCGCCATGACGGCATCTTGTATGTTGTGATATGCACGCTCTGAAAGCAAACGTTTAGAACTCAGCCAACACTCCTTGTCTGCATTATTCATAAATAGACAGACAACACATATACTCCGCTGCTTCACAAGCCGCTGGATGTAGCCGGCAAAGTATTCCCATGCTAGCTAGCCGGTCTAGCAAGCACGCGTCAGTCAGTCCAAAATGGCCCGATCTATCCACATCCAGAATTACCAAGAGCCCCTCGACGCCGAAGTATATCCGGGAGATGCCCTCTTGTTAAGAAAAGGCGTTAACAAAATAAAAGCATGTAAACAACATACGCAAATGTGCGATAAAATAATTGTCGGCGTTACTAGATTGATGAGTTAACACGTAATTAACGCATTAATTTGCCCACCCCTAGTTAAAACCAATAAAAATCAGTTCCCAGTGGCTTATTTTGTTTTTTGAAGTTTTTTTCAAAATTTTACCCATCCCGGAATATCCCTAAAAAAAGTTTTAAAGTGCCTGATTTTCGCTATCTGTGAAGCGATCGTCCATTTTCCTGTGTTGTCATCCAGTGATGCCAATACGGATAGCACAGCAAGATATAGCAACATTAGATTGGATTCAGACTCGGATTTCAGCGGCTTAAGCGATTCAACAGATTACGCATGTATTGAAACGGAGGGTTGGAGTATGGAGGCGGATAGCGAAAATTAAATTGAAGAAGAAACTGAAGCTATTGAGCGAATAGCTATTGACGCTATTCGGCCATGTTTGCCTTAGCATCGCCGGTAAAATATGCAGACCAACGATCGGAAGTTTCGCATCTTGTGACACTGGATCAACTTAAATCCATCGATTGGTAAGTGTTTGTTTGGCATTAAATGTGGGTGGAGGGAAACGCTGGATGTAAATATAGTTTCAAATGTACATACAGCTAGTCTAAATAGCATGTTAGTATCGATTAGCTGGCAGTCATGCCGCCACCAAATATGTCTGATTAGCACATAAGTCAACAACATCAACAAAACTCACCTTTGTGATTTAGTTGACGTTATCGTTGTAAATGCATCTGCAGGTTATCCGTACATCTCTGTGCCATGTCTGCCTTAGCACCGCCGGTAAATTGTGCAGACACTCCAGCACATTCAAAGGGGGTCTGGCGGCAGATTTCTTTGATTTTATCGTTGGAAATGCATCTGCTTTGAGTTTTGTAGGATATCCACACAATCTTGCCATCGCTGTTGTAGGATAGCTTTCGTCGGTAAAGTGTGCGGAACAAATGACTGACCATTTCGTCGGCTTTCCCCACACGCAGTATAGCTCGGTTGGTAGAGCGGCCGTGCCAGCAACATGAGCGTTGCAGGTTCGATCCCCGCTTCCGCCATCCTAGTCACTGCCGTTGTGTCCTTGGGCAAGACACTTTACCCACCTGCTCCCAGTGCCACCCACACTGGTTTGAATGTAAGAATTAGATATTGGGTTTCACTATGTAAAGCGCTTTGAGTCACTAGAGAAAAAGCGCTATATAAATATAATTCACTTCACCCTCGTATTTTCAACAAATTTCGTCTAATTTCTTTCCACTTTCGCATCTTTGGGCCAGTGGTGCAACTTGAATCCCTCCCTGTTAGTGTTGTTACACCCTCCGACAACACACCGACAAGGCATGATGTCTCCAAGGTTCCAGAAAATAGTCCAAAAGATGGAAAATAACAAAGCTGAGGCGCGGTGTTTGTAATGTGTTTGAGAAAATGGCGGCTTTATTACCTAGGTGACGTCACGTTCTGACGTCATCGCTCCAAGAACGATAAATAGAAAGGCGTTTATTCGCCAAAATTCACCCATTTAGAGTTCGGAAATCGGTTAAAAAATATATGGTCTTTTTTCTGCAACATCAAGGTATGTATTGACGCATACATAGGTTTGGTGATAATGTTCCCCTTTGTGTTGTTTCACAATTCTCGTTCATCTTTTAGACTCAACTTCTGTTATAGCACGCAATGATTTTGGCTTGTTAAAAATTGCGACCTGTAACACGGTTATTAGCGAAGTTGGGACTAGGCCGCGATAGCTGCGGCCACTGGCAGCTAGCCTTTCGCTATGTAGCCACGGCTAATGCGGCCTAGTCAACCAGTGTCGACACAGAAACGTTACGAGAAAGTACACTGGACGCGTGCAGCTTGCTGATAGCTATAGTATACGTAGCCGGGAATAACCCGGCCTCATCAAACAGAGTCGACACTAAAACGTTACCAGAAATTACACTGGACACGTGCAGCTCGCTGGTCACCATGTAACCGCGGCTAATGCGGCCGAGTCAACCAGAGTTGACACCGAAACATTGAGAGAAAGTACACTGGACACGTGCGGCTTGCTGGTAGCTACAGTATATGTAGCAAACGCGGCCTTGTGAACCAGAGTCAACACAGAAACGTTACGAGAAGGTACCGTGGACCCGTGTGGCTAGCTGGTCGCGGTGACCATAGCATATGCCGCTTGTTATAGTCAATAAGAGCTGCTTTACAAGCCCAGGAGAGACAACTGCTCTGTTGTATTTCCTCTACACACAGCTATGCGGCCTGCTAACAGGTGAAAAAGACATGAAAGTGTCGTGCTGTGCCTGGTGTACTTGGTAGAATAGAATAGAAAGTACATTATTTATCCCTGGGGGAAATTCAGCACCACAGTTCGCTCACCCCAAAAAATAAACATGGTATTTTTTTTACATGTGAATAATAGGGTGACCAGGTGTCCGGATTTAGCCCGGACAGTCCGGGATTTTAATGCCCTGTCCGGCGTCCGGCGCAGCATCAAGCCGGACACGTATTTGTCCTCCTTTTTAAGGCACTAGGCTTGAAGAGCGGAGATTTTTCATCTTTGCTGGGCTGCAGCGCAATAGCCAATCATAGACCGTAAAAAAATGCCCCCAACGCAGTAACATATCAAATGACTGGCTAAGAGCAGTGTCGGATACAAATGTGCTTAGCATTGATTAAAAAAGTAAACAAGGGTCCATGTGCTGCTGCGGCATGACATTGACAGAAAGTTAGCATCATGCGAAAACGCAAGACCTTGTTTAATTCTGAATGGATAAAAGAGCACAAATTTATAACGAAAAGCAGTCGAGACTCATTCCATGGCTTCTGCACACTTTGTCAATGTGATGTCGACGTAAGTAGTCAGGGGAAAGCTGCAATTAAACGGCATGCGGGTACGGATAAACATATAAGTAATAAACGTGCGGCAGGTACCTCTTCAATGAGGACAGTTTTTCGTGAACTTTCGTCGCCCCTGGATGACAAGATAACTGCTGCGGAGCTGTGCGAGGTGCACCATGCTGTAAAGCATTACCAGTTCTACAGAAGTTTAGACTGCGGCATGAAAGCGTCACAATCCGCGACTCGGATCATTTATGGTTTTGCCTTTTGATATGTTTTTCATCATGTTTGTTTCTGGACTCTGCCGATCCTTGTGTTTGAGCACTTCCTCATTTGTTTTAGTCACCATGGCAACATAATGTCCTCCTCCTCACGGGCTACTGTCACACACCTGTTTCTGATTATTATTTGTGTATTCAAGCCCACCTGATTCCTTAGTTCGTCCTCAGTCCATTGTTTGCTTCACGCAACAAGTCACGTTAAGTATTCTGTTCTATTTCTTTCCATGTGCTAAGTTCCGCCTTAGCTTCGCGTGCGGTCGGCACGTTATATTTTTGAACTTTGTCTCTTGCTAGGCTTAGCGTTAGCGTCCCGTGCGTAGGCACGCGCTTTATTTTTCCTATTGGACCAGTGTTCTTTTGTTTTTTATATATTACAATCAAGTCTTACCTGCAATCCTGCCTGACTGGTCGTTGTGCATCCACGAAGTGGCAACTCTGCGCAGCAAGTGCGCCGTATACGTGACAGAAAGTGGACCGGGAGATTTTCAGTGACTCGCCCACAGCTAAAGGGATGGCCTGTGGCTGAACAAAAGCCAAGGCATTGTGCGAGAACGTCATCTCTCACTATTCGGTACAGGAACATACCGACTACATAAAAGAAAACAACCTACCCTTTTCCATGGCATCCGACGCCTCAAATAAAGGAACAAATAAGTGTTTTCCCATTGTGGTAAGGTATTTTCACTTTGATGAAGGCATCCAACATGTCCTGTTGGATTTTTATAGTGACAGCAACGAAACGTCAGAAGCCATAACAAACCAGCTGCTGGCAGTCTGGTTTAGAGATCAAAAACATGTCTGCATATGCAGCAGACAATGCCAGTGTCAATTATGGCAAACATAACAGTGTGTATCAGAAGCTGAAACTGAGCTAAAAAGATGTGCTCCCTGCAAACTGTTCGGCCCATATTCCGCATAACGCAACCAGATATGCAGCAAGCAGCCTTGATGTTGATGTGGGAAATGCTGTGCTGAAGATTTACAGCCATTTCAGCATATCAGCGAGCAGAACAGCACGATTGAAGGAATTCTGTGAGTTTGTGGAGGTGGAGGAATGCAACCTGCTGCGGCATGTTGACACCAGGTGGTTGTCCCTGCTGCCATCCATTGACAGAATCCTGAAATCTTAGAAGGCCCTGACCAGCTACTTCCAAAGTGAAGGTGACGGGGACTGTGCCAGAATTGTGTGGAGATGTTTTGGAGAGGAAAGAAACGAGATGTCAGAGACATATTTTCTGTTTCTCAGCCATGTTCTAAAGGTGTTCTCTGACACGATCGAAGCACTTGAGGCAAAATCCTTCAGCATTACATCAGTGTTTAAGGTAATGACTGAACTAAAACAAAAGCTGGAAAGAAGGATGAAGGACAGGTTCTTTGATTTGCTGTCAACACCAAACTGAAGCAGATGCCCCCTTACCAGTCAAAAAAATGTGAGGCTGATTTTCTGCTTTTTTATGAAAGAGCAAAGAAATACATAAGTGAAAGATATGACTTCTCTGACACAAGCTTTCATAGCAAAGTAGCCAAGCTTGGCCTCACAACTGCTGTGCCATGTGTGATTGAATCTGGACATTGATATGGATGGACTGTATGAGGAATATGCCATGGTGGAAGGTTCCTTCAGTTCACCAGAAATGGAAGGTTGCCACAGTGAGGAACGATATTTGAAACTGTTTTCCAAAGCAGATGTACCATTTGTGAATCTCAGGAAGGTCAGCGCCTACATTTTCTCCATCCCATGCAGCAATGCACACACAGAATGTATCTTTTCAATGATGACAACTGCATGGAGAAACAAGAGGAATGGTCTGGATGTGGACAGCGTCAAGGCTGAGCTGCAAGTGTGTGTCAATTTCACCCAACCCTGCACAGAGATGTACAAGAAGTTCACCCTAAACAAAAAACTCTTGGTTGCAGCCAGGAAAGAATAGAAGTATTTCAGATAGGCAATCAACTATTTTGGTGAGTACACTAATCTTATGATTTCACTGATGGGTTACATGAAATGTTTATTTTTATTGGGTTGAAAACAATACAGATATTGGAAGATTGATAACTATGTTGTTGCTATGTTGTTATTTGTACGAGTCTCTGCAGGTTATAAAAGGCCCAGGCGCAGTGGAGGCTTGGAAGCCATGATGACAGAGGGGCTGTTGATCCTGAGCTGCTACAGAGGGTGAATGTGGAGTTTGCTTAAAGACAGGTCTGCTGCGCACACACACAGACACTGAAGACAAGTCTCCAAAAGACTGAAGCACTTTAGAAATGCTATGCTTTTTGAGCAGTTGAATGTTCTTTTGTTTGTTTGTTTGTTACAATCTCCTTTGTTGTTCATATAAAAGGTTATTCAGGCTTTTTTAAAAAGCATTTTTTTAATTATATATGTTACCTGTTGATTGTTGTTTACATTTAAGTCCACACATGTTATGCTTTGTGGCACTCTGCACTTGAAAAGATTCATCCCAGTGGTCACTTTTTGAACACCACAACGTATTGAATAAATACAAATACTGTTAACAAACACTTGACTTTAATATTTTTTCCTATTCAGCCACACAAACATCATCTTTAAACCACTCAAAATTGTACTGTAAATAAGAGTATACCAGAGGCTTATGTACACCATAGTAATTTATTGATATGCCGCATAATGTCCTCCTTTTTGGTGTCATGGAAATGGTCACCCTAGTGATAAATATAAATACAGTCTATTATACAGCATTATTCACATGTGAATAATTTAAATACACTCTATTATACATTCAGGTACAGTCAAAAAAAGAACATATGCATTATACGGTCTGATGGCTGGTATGAAGGACTTCCTGCGTCGTTCCGTGTTGCATTTTGGAAGTCTGAGCCTTCCACTGAACGGGCTCATTCTCTCCACCAAGTCCGAGTGTAGTTGATGGGAAGTGGTGTCCATAATGGCTAGGAGGTTTGCTAGACTTCTCCTCTCTGACACCACCGCCAGAGTCTAGCTCCACTCCCACCACGTTACTGGCCTTCCTACCAGCTTGTCCAGCCTGTTAGCGTAGAAGACTCCGTTCCCAGTATGCTTACCCTGTGCTGTGCGTTAAGGCTCCCACTTGCTAAAGTAGTGAGATGTTAACAGTGGGTTTGATGGTTCTATTATTGCCTCGGCTTTCATTGCTCTGTTTTCCCCCCAGGTGATTTTAATGGTAATGGTTCGTTGGTGCAAAGTTAACAGAGTGGCAGTTGTCAGATCTCATTGAGAATTTTACGGGTGAGTATATTCCCCCTTTTGACCGTGACAAAAGTAATGTGCCTTTTTGTTGGTTCATCAAAGTTTCTGTGTAAGGCAGTGTGGGAACTATATCAATACAGCCCGTTTAGGGTGGAATAAATTGTACTTGTGCCTTATACTCAAGCTTTGTTGGAATAAGGATGGGCAAGATAGGTGGCGACTTGTCCAGGGTGTACTTCGCCTTCCGCCTGATTGTAGCTGTGATAGACTCCAGCGCCCCCCGCAACCCCGAAGGGAAAAAGCTGTAGAAAATGGATGGATGAAGATAATAATCTTTTAATTCTTGTCATTACTCTTAAGTAGAAATCTCACGGTATGAACATTTCTTATCACGGTTATCATTATTATGGTGGTAAATTTAAAGGTGCTCAAAATTTTGAAAAAAAGTGCTTATACTGAATTCCTTTAACCAAGTTTTATTTAAAAATAAACAAACACATTCAAAATGTATATATGTAGCTCAAGTAAAATGTTGAATGTGCATACGAAATAAACACAAGCATTATGAACAAAGTAATATGGCAGAAAAAAAGAATTCTCTGAATAAATAAAAATAAATGTGAACATTTCACAAAATAGCTCCCTTTGAACATAACACATACCTGCACTTTTTTGTTCATAGAGATAAAAATAGTGTCTTGCACGATTATGGGCAAAATAATAATTAAGATTATTTTCATCAATATTAAAATTAGGATTATTAACTGTTTGGTAAAACAGTGTTGTGGTGTGAACGCGACGCCATCATATAATTTGTAATATCTAATAAAAATGCTCCACATAAATGTTATCTACTGTATATATCCAAAGACAAAATTCGGGTTTTTGTTCCTTAATAGTATCAGCGTTACAGCTTTTTTATTACATTACACCTGTAGTTTTACATTTTGATAGAGGGAGGTATTTTGTAAGTTATGTACTGTACATACATTTACATGTACTAATGTGTGTACATGTACATGTTGTATCAGGACAGATTCATTAAGAGTTTGAGCAGAAATTTGCTGTATAAGAATTAACTGTTATGATCCGCTGCCCTGATCATATTTTGATTTAGGTTTTTGAGTCTTTTTGTGTTTTATGTTTGTTTTGGACTCTTTCGGTTCCGATTTGTACGCCTTTGTTTGTTACCATAGTTACTCATTGTTTTCACCTGCCCCTTGCTCCTGACGCGCACCTGTGTTGTAATTACTTTCTTATTTAGTCAGTCAGTCTTTGTCCATTGTTTGCGGTAAGCTACAGTCACGTTGATCTCTCTGGTTTTAGTCTCTGTGCTAAATATTGCCTTAACTTCCCGTGCGTTCGGCACGCTGCCCTTGTGCTTTCTGATTCTGTGCTAAGTACTAACCTTAGCTTCCCGTGCGTTCGACACGCTGTTCTTTTGTTGATTTATGTCCGTTTAGTATTGTGTATCAGTTATTAAATCAGCTTACCTATGCGTTTTTGTCCGGAGTGTCCTTTGCATCCCTGGGGAGAACTAAATCCTGCATCACAATGCGCTTCACGCGTAACATTAAATATACAAAATAAAAAGTTGACAACATACTATGTAACATAAATGTTTTTTTTAAAGTTACAGCTTTGTGACGTGAAATAAAACACAAGTAATGTCAAAAACATGGTGTTTACTTTTTTACATCAATATAAAAAAAAAAAAAGCAGTTTGGCTAATGAAGATAAAGTCAAATAAACAAGCTTTGTTTGTCTCCAACAACCATGTACTCCAGTGCTACAGTTTGACCAACAAAAATAAACACAAGTGGTATCTCTCAAATTTAATACACAATCTTTGTGCCTCACCGTCAACTCAGACTGCGTTCATTTCGATGAGATGACAAAACATTTTAGCGAGTATTGATGTTATTGGAACACTAACAACGTTAGCAGTTAAAATAAAGGACGAGTGAGTGTCCTAGTCAGTTAACCAAAGACTTTATAAACAAGTTGTGGCAACGTTCCCGACACATTGCCTGCTGCATGGTAATTCTAAGTCCCAGCAGCTGACGGAAGGACGCTAGTTGCACCTTCAAAATGAAACCGCAACTTCAAATATTTTTGTTGTTCAACAGCTTTGCGCTTTTAAATGCAGACCAAGAATCCACAGAAGTCGAAGCGATTAAAATGAAGTGAAACGACGCGATCGGCTCCGTTTACTCGGAGAAAACATTTCTTGAGCCGAAAGGCTGTAGCTCACAGGCGCTGCTGCGCTTCAGTTGTCAGGAAGTAAGCAGTGCTCCCTGAAATACATTAATAAATGGCAGTTTTTCAGTAACTAAAAATTTCAACGGTATTACTAACCGCCTGGAATTTTACCACGGTTTATCATTATACCGTTTATCCTTACATTCCTACTCTCCAGTAGAGGATATATGGACAATATACTCAGCTAAAGTTCCTTATGCTCTTCAAAGAACCTATAAGTAGTTTTTAATAGAACTCTAAGGGCATTAATTCTGATCAACAGTAACAGGACAGATGACATCTGTATGTTTTAAATGAAAGAGGCGTATTCAGGTGGATATCATGTGTCAAAGCAGTTGTAATAGGACATTCTCCTTCATTGGATCTTACAGAAGGCCCCGACATAGTGAACATGCTGAGAACCAGGCTACTGCCCAGCCTGCCAATGTACCTAATCAGGCTGATATGGTTAATAATGCTGAAGAGATAGCAGAAGTTGAAGGTGAAAAAGCATAACAACTATAGTGAATGGGATGAACTAGAGGAAGAGTGTATCAAAGACAGCGTTGCCCTTGTTTAGCTCAACTAAGATCCAGGTCATCCCAGACATTTTCCAGCATAAACCATTTGGTTCAACAAATATCAAGCTTAATTGGAGATAGTATAGGCAGATTAAAACAAAAACTATGTTGCTGTTTAGTCAGTTAGGGCACAACCAAAGTCCACAGGTACAAGAGCGCTGGCAACTTTTTCAGATGCAGCTATGCCGTTCAAAGGACTGTAGACTGATTATAACAAATTAGGTATTTTATAAAGTCAGGAAACTTCATACAGCCGGTTGAGAGAAAGTTTTTCCTAGGCGTTTCCTACATTCAACATTGGTATTCAGCCTCTGGCAATGTCCAACACGTTTCTGTGACTGATAGCTTCCAGCGGATTCCTCTCCAGCCCCTTCTAGTTAAGATCTTGAAACGTCCTGGCATTTTAAAGGCCATGATGGAATGGGAAGAGAAAGAGAGACATGCTCTTCAGGATATATTTGATGAAGAGTTTTGCAAAGGACATGCACTCTTTTTGAAAGAGGTTTCAGTCCCGTTGTTGTTATACAACAACAACTGTGAAACTGTTAGTACTCTAGGATCAAAGACTGGAGTCCGCAAGCTAAGCTTTGTCTATTTTGTCCTTAAGAGTTTACCACCAGAGCCTCCGTCCAATTTGCAGTCGCACTTCCTGTTGCTTGTATATAAATCGGACAATGCAAAGACATACAGGATTGATGTAGTGCTGCGCCCTATTTTCAATGAGCTAAAGACACTTGAGAGAGATGGCATGACAGTAAACACCCGTAACTATCAAGGTGTTGTGAAATTCCTGATAGTCAAGTTTGTGGTAGATAAATTGGGTTTGAATGGTATTCTTAGCTACAATGAAAGTTTCTCTGTTAACCATGTGTGAAGGCTGTGCAGAGTCCACAGCGATGTCCTGAGGGTTCAGACAGAGGAACATTCAAAGCTGTTGCGTGATGTTGATAGTCATAAGGTAGATTTGGAGACAACTCACCCCTCCATGACAGGCCTCAAAAGAGATAGTGTCCCTATCAACCTGTCTTTCTACCATGTGACAGACAATAAGGCTGTAGACATCATGCATGACATCTTGGAAGGGGTAGGGGCAGATAACATCAAGCTTGTGCTGAATTCACAAATTCAACAAAAGCTTATATCACTAGATAAGCTAAACTACCGGATCACAAGCTTTGATCATGTCTTTTTGGACATAAGAATCAAGCTCTCTGTAATAAGCAGGAGCAATCAGAATAATCTCAACAGCCCTCTGCATCAGTCCGCAGCTCAGATGTGGTGCCCACTATGGTTAGTGCCTGTAATGACAGGTGACCAGATCCCTAATGACAACAAGGAATGGGGGCTTTTCATAGCCTTACTTATGTGCATGGAGATCATCGTTTTACCTTCAGAAAAACGATACCTGAGTCCAATCATTAAACACCATCGCTCTATTTACTTGGCGCTCTATCCTCACCTGCATTTGCATCTCAAACAATATTTCATGCTCCATTATCCAAAATCTTTTGAAAAATTCAAATCCATTGATACGTTTATGGTCAATGTATTTTAAAGGCAAACATGGGTTCTTTAAACGCGTTAGTCTTATCACTTGCAACTTCCGCAACATTTGCAAAATAATGGCCCATCAACATTAGATTATGCAGTGTTACACGTATGTGTGGGTCTTTGCTAAGCCACAATACAGAAATCGGTCCTGGGTACACTCCATGACTGGCCGGTTTGGAATGGTATAAAGACTTCCAGAGTGATCTGACAGGGATCTCTCTTTTCACTGAGCTGTACGTTTCAGCCAGGGTCACAATAATGGGTACTTTGTATAGATGATGGTGACATGATGGTGTTCATGTCTTATGATTAGGGCTGGGTATCGTTTAAAAATGTTATATACCAGTACAAATACCAGTACCCTTAAAAGGATACCGATACCAACTGAGTACTTTATTAGATATTAATAATGTGAAAAGAATGCAATGTGTTGCATAATTGTCACCATTCCTCCCCATTCAAGATTTTTACACGAATACATTTAGAAAGTGCTGAAATATTTATTAAATAACTGTACAAACCTGTACAACAAAGTATTATTTCGGTTGTGTAATTAGCAGGCAAGCTATGCTAAATGGTAAATGTTACATGGGTTGTACTTGTATAGCGCTTTTCTAACTTTCTAGGAACTCAAAGCGCTTTGACACTATTTCCACATTCACCCATTCACACACTAATGGCAGGTTAGTGTTAGCTCACAGCCTAGGACATGCCCAAAACGATTTACTTGACAATACATGTTTTAACACACAAAGAATAAGTACTGTTAATATCCATCCATTTTCTACCGCTTATTCCCTTTTGGGGTCGCGGGGGGCACTGGCGCCTATCTCAGCTACAATCAACCATTTATATATTACCTGAAGTTATCGACGGTTGAGCAGTGTCCTGTTAAGATGACGACGACGATTCTTGTGTTGTAGAAGCCGGCTTTTTAAATACAGTAAAATTATCCACCCTTAAGTTTGATACGTGCTTCATAAGTTGTGTAGTCCTATTGCTAGTATTCCCTGTTTTCCTCGAAAATGTCTTGCCGCATTGTATTTCATTTATTTGTACCTAGCGCCACAGGCGTGTAGTATAACCATACCGCTAACGGCATCTGGGAATTATGACAAGCCAATTATGCACTGCTTCAACCCGTTTTACCGCCATACAAACTATTGTTGCGGTGGTGGACATATCACATGGCGCATTGAATCGAAGAACGCTTGCAGTGATTGGCTGCGAGCAAAACCATAGAAACAGTATTTTTTTCTTGATCTGGGTACAACAAGAACTGATTGCAGGTATCGTTTCACAGACGCAGTTTCAATGCTACTTTGTATCGGGTTGTTTCAGTACCGATACACAGCCCTACTTATAATGAAGTTGAAGAACTTCTGTTTGGGCTCATAAAAAAACATTTTGGTTTGGGGGCAAACCGAGAGTTTACAAATCAAGTTTGTTGTACAGAAGTGGGAACTCTCAGGGTTTGATGAGCATCTTTTTGCTTACAATGTCATCCGCATCAAAGACTTGACAGTGATAGATGTGAAAGAGCTACTTGATCATCATCCACTACCTGCAGTAAAGTCATGCAGAAAGCATGATGATAATAAATACATCTCATACACTTCTGTTAATGTGAACAGTTAAGCAAGTGGAAGTTGATTATATCTCCAAAAGGTATATTGTTGAAAATGAAACGGTCTTCAATATTCTAAGCGGTATCTTTTTTCTTGAATATTTTAAATAATGTTAGTGTCATGAACCTACATTGCAACAGTAGGTGTGATCCCAAGTTGCAGGAAACAGGATAATGATGAGCAGGTATGAGTCTTTTAATATACTCACAAACATAGGAGAAGCAGTAATGCATGCAAAAGGTCCTAACATAGTCAATCCTCTAGCACTGAGGAACAGACGAGGCAGGCATAAATAGCCGCATGATTTGAAACTGCAACCAGGTGTGCCAGGCTGATAATCAGGGACAGCTGAGGGAAACAAGCGCTCAGGGAGACATGCAAGAAAAAAAAAAAAAAAGGAGCGCTGACCGGAAATAAACACCAAAAAAGGAAGTGACAGATAGTCACACATAGTATAATTTAGTGTGTTCTTATTTCAAAGTGAAACAAGCAAAGTAACACTTACTTGCAAAAGAATGGGGTGCCCGATATTTTGCCTGCCACTGTGCATACTGTCTTTGTTTTTTGTTTTTTTTACTCATAGCACGTTTTTCTTAACTGTTCATTATTTGTACCTGATATGTCTCGTCTCTACTGCAGAACTTGTATTAACGTTATCCGCCTTTCCCCTGGGATTATGAAAGTTATGTCTTGTTTTTTTCCCAGGAAATATGGTTCACCAAAAGCTGTAGGGTTCGAAAGGCTGGAAAAGCGATCAGCTTTGTCCGGGTTAGTTGGAACTGGGCGACGGACTCCCTGAGCTACAAACACAGACGTGTGACCAACCCTGTGAAACATTTACAAAGTCCTCACTTCCCAATATGATCCAGTTGGTTACCTGTTGCCTTACTCCACCCGAGGAAAGCTTATTGTCCGACAGTTATCGGAGAAGCAGCGAGGCTGGGATGACACACAACTTCCCTATTAACTTTTTCAAGCCTGGTCCAGTTGGGAAGCAGAACTTGAGTGTTTGTCTTCTTTGTCATTGCCCAACCCTTATGTTTCCCCAGGTGCCTATCTGGAAAGTGCTATGTACGAGGTTCACATCTTTCCAGATGCCTTCTAGCAAGCTTATGGTGCTGTGGCGTAACTGAGACCCAAAGACGGGGATGGTCTAATTCACATATCTTTTTTCTTTGCCCGGTCTCGTGTGGCTCCCAAACGCATGCAGTCCATCGCACACTTGGAACTCTGTGCGGCCCTTGTAGCAGCGAAGCTCGCCCATCTCCTTGAGAAGAAACTGACCCTGACAGTGACCCGGATGGTGCTGTGGTCCGACTCCGCTACAGTCTTAACCTGGTTACAGTCCCAGTCCTGCCGCTAAAAAGTCTTTGTGGGGGCGAGAGTAGCCAAAATCCAAGAGCTCACAGAACTGTCCTTGGCGCTATGTAGACATCGCTAACAACCCTGCAGACGATCTGACCGGGGTCAGTCTCTGAGAGCCCTCACTCAACCTAACAGATGCTCACCTGGCCGGAGAAGCCTACTACAGAGCCCTGGGAGGACCTAGCAGAAATCCAGAAAGCTACCTTCTGTGCCCTGACAGTTACCTTGCCTACAAGCTCCAATGACAAAGTGTATGACACCTGGAAGGAGTGCACTGAGGCAGAGGTTCAAGAGATACATGGACAGAGATTTTACAAATCCCCTCTGAATGTTGAAGAGTAACAGAAAGCAGAGACAATAGTTACTGCAGGCATAACAAGAATCGTTTCCTAAGGACTACAACCATCTAGCAAAGGAAAATCTGTCTCATCTAATAGTCGGTTACTTACCCTATCCCCCAAATTGGATCAGTCATCCAACCTAATTAAGAGTGGGTGGTCAGCCGCGGCATTCAGACGGCCTTAGTGACTATAAATTACACCCAGTTTCTCTGGATCCATTACACTCTGTCGCCCGGTCACTCATCCAGAAGTACTACAGCAATCTTCACCATCCTGGTCCAAAGTGCTTCTACACCGAGATGTGGCGGTCTTTCTGGATCCTCAGAGGTAGAGAGGCCATTCGCAGGCATCAACACACCTGTGTTGAATGTCGGTGCTGGAGTGCCCAGCCATCCATTCCCAAAATGTCAGATCAACCCGTGGCCCGCCTGCGACTTTTCAAGCCAGCCTTCTATTTCACAGGTGTAGATTTTTTTCGGGCCAATGCTGGTCAAAGTGGACAAATGTTAAGAAAAACGCTGGGGAATAATTTTTAAGTGTCTGACGACCCATGCCGTCCATTTGGATCTACTGATGAGCACGGATATGGACGCTTTCCTGATGACTTTGTGGAGATTCATAGCCAGATGTAGAACCTTGGCAGAGTTGTGGTCTGACCAGGGGACCAACTTTAAGGGTGGGGAGCGCAAACTTCACAGGCCTTCACCAACATGGCTCCCCCCTACAGCAACAGCTTGCACTCCAAAGGATTAAATTCCACTTCGATCCCCCTGCGGCCCCTCACTTTGGCGGGGTGTGAGAGCGGGAAAGCCGATCTGTGAAGACAGCTCTGTACACCTGTGTAAGCGCCCAACCAATCCACAAGGAAATAATGCCCATTCTCCTGGAAGTAGAGTCCATCCTCAACTCCAAACCGCTACATCCCTGCTGATGACACTGTGACTCCAAATAGTCTGCAAATAGACTGCTGTCATTGTAGAGGTGATTTTTAGCATGTTTAGGAGTATTTGTTGCTACCACCAGCTAATGCCTTCTAGTGGCTAGTGTTATTACTGTAGCTGACAATTGTTACGCTGTTGTAGGGGTGGGAAGGATGTAATGTGAGCTTGTGCAATTGCCATGTGGGGTTTGTTTGTCGCCACCAGATAGCAGCATTGTATTACTTTTGATATGTTCAAGCGCTAAGTTCATTGTATTTGCATTTAGACTTTTTACAGTTTGTTCTCTGACATGTATGTTTATTGGATGCTGTAGATTGAGATGTGTATACTTATATATAATTACTTTGTTTATCACAAAACTCCATCCATTCCCTTCCATTGAGTATACAGTGCTATCAACAACAGAAGGAATAAAGCCAAATAAAAATATTTGGGTTGTCATTCCTTTCTCCTTTGTTCTGACAGACACACCATATTTCCTATAATTAGTCCTATAAACGAATCAGCCCCTCAGCTATCGCCTCCCTAACAATTGATATGAAAAAGGTTTAACACCTTGGAGAACTTTCATAAACAAAGAAAACCATTATACCCATTTCCAATCCGGTCTTTCTCGGTAGAAAAAGGTCACTACAACAACAAAAAACGGCTAAAAAAACACTCTGAATCAGGTTCTGTTGTACATGAAGGCCACAGTCTTGTATCGTGCCAACTGGATACGGGCAAATGACCCCAAAAATGTATTCTTAAAGGTGGTTGCAGAGTCCCCACTCTTCCTCAATCCAGGCATGGTATGGGACCATGGAACTTGTTGCATACACTGTGCATACTGTACTTACATTATAAGAGTTTTGTTTTTCAGATTGCGCAGGATTTTTTTGTGATGTACAGCTAGGCTACACTGAAGCTAATTGAAATGCGGCTTTCTGAATATTCAGAGAAGGACCAGCACATAAGTAGCTAAAAAGACAAGAAAGCTGCCTTCATTTGAAGTTGAAATTGTTAGCAGACGAAAACAAACAATTTGTTTGCAACATGGAAAATGGAATAGATTATTTTTCAATTAAAAAACAAATGAGTGAGGCAGCTTCTGATGGGCAGGCTGGGCCTAATACAGGGAAGAGGTGGAGAGCAGGCCAAATGAATGGGAGTACTGGTGGACAGACTTGTAGGGGTAGAGGGTTAGAGCTCTGGAGAAGTGTGTGGATAATACAAAGTTAATTTTGGGATGAGTCTTTATTTTAATCACATAGCATAGTACAGTTCAGGCTCCAGTACTCTGGAATGCCCTCCCGGTAACAGTTTGAGATGCTACCTCAGTAGAAGCATTTAAGGCTCACCTTAAAACTAATTTGTATACTCTAGCCCAGTGGTCCCCAACCACCGGGCCGCGGACCGTTACCGGGCCGTGGCCCGATTGGTACCGGGCCGCAGAAGAATTTTTTATTAAAAAAAAATATATATATATTTTATTTTATCAAACCAACATAAAAAACACAATATACACTTACAAATAGTGCACCAACCACAAAAAACTCCCTTTTTCATGACAAAAACGTCCCTTTTTCATGACAAAGAAGAAAAAAAAAGAAAAAGAAAAAAAAAGGATTTGTGATTTAGGGCTATATAAATAAACATTGATTGATTGATTGATTAAATGTTACCCACACAATATTGACACCCTGAATATAGTTGCCCTACAGATGCCAAAGGGGAACTATCTTTGAGACTTTTGTCGGACAGGGTGTCACGAACGGTGTATAAACTTGGCAAAAGGACTCTATGACACACTAGTGAAGAGTCCCGGGCTGCCTTTATACATCTTATGCCAGTAAGTACAATTTTGCATGCTAGAAAGTAAATATGAAATGGGGAAATGCTGCCTTACCACAATTATTATTTTCTTTTAACAATATTTACTACTCTGTGACCTAGTGGTTAGAGTGTCCACCCTGATATCGGTAAGTTGTGACTTCAAACACCCGCCGAGTCATACTAAAGACTATAAAAATGGGACCCACTACCCCCATGCTTGGCACTCAGCATCAAGGATTGGAATAGGGGGTTAAATCACCAAAAATGATAACCTGGGCGCGGCCACCGCTGCTGCCCACTGCTCCCTTCACCTCCCATGGGGTGGAACTAGGGGATGGATCAAATGCAGAGGACACATTTCACCACATCTCGTGTGTGTGTGACAATCCTTGGTACTTTAACTTTAACTTAAAAGGTAAGTTTTGTAACTTAGTGGTTCTCAACTGGTCTATGCTTGGAACTTTTTTTTGTCATGCACACATCTACGCCACATTCAAAATGTACACAGCAGTCAAAAACTGCCCAAACTAGATTTAATTTGTCTTAGTCGTGTAGTTTACCACTGTTATCTTGAGGTTTCACTTTCAATGCAACATTCACTTCCTTTTTTCCTATCTTTGTGTTTGTCTTAGGTTGGAACAAATAAGGTAGAATACCTCCAGCAGGATAAGCCCTACCCCTATGTCCTAGCCCTGGGAGAGCGTCAGGAATGTGCGTCCCAGGTTTTTGTTATCTTTGCAGGCCAGGCACTCCCTCAACCAACACTCATTAGGGCAGTTGTTTTAAAGCGTCCAATGTTTTCGACATCAACTACCCCAAAGCGTGTTGTTCTGTCTGTAAATTTTCTTCAACAGATTGTTTATCAAATACAGGGACCAGAGTCAAAGCCTTTAAAGTTGTATAAAACTGAGTTGCACAATTGCAGACTTGAATGAAAACCTGTTAACCACCATACTGAATGAATCAATAAAGTATTATCTATCTATCTATCGTTTCAAAAATGTTTTAAATAAGTCAGTTATGTCATAAGTTAAGTTATGGAACTTGTAAAAGTAAAATTGTAAAACGTTTTTTTTAATTTTTTAGCAGTCCAGTTGATTTTAAACATGAGGACCACATCTCCATGAATACTTCTTGGAGTGTCTGCTTTGAGTTTCACATGAATAACAAAGCATATCCCTCTTATGAAAATAAAAGATCCTCTCCAGATGTGGTCACATCTGGCCTTTTAATAACCGTGACGTTGTCCACTTATTCTGCTTAGGTCTATGTGTGCGTTTGTAAAAGGGGATACCGTGCAAAACAGCCAAAAAGAAAGACAGTCAGTATTATGGTTAACCATAATATTAGGAGTGTGGGTTGCTTGTCAAAGTCTCATTAATGGGTACCGCCAATGACATCCTTCTGCTGGGTTGTATCATATTTAGCCATCTAGGACGAAGGCTACGAAAGGTGAGCGTTTCTTCCCAAAACATCTTTCTCGCTGTTCTAATTATTTATCTGACACTGACTCTACATAGCCAAATAATGGTTGAGAACTCGGCCTGACTTTCAGTTGCTACTGATATTATTAACACACAATATATCTGTTTTGAGTTGCTTCTTCAAAACTAAATTAAGTTTATCCTTATAGAAAAAGGTCTGGGTTTACTTGAATGAGAGCTAGTGTGTGTGTTTGTATGGCGTCAATGCTTACACAAATTTTACTGAAGGCTCACATATAGTAATAATGGGTCATATTGTGATTCTAAACTTTACGGAACACAAATTTAAACACAAAACTTTAGTTTTTGCTCCCATTTTTTTGTGAGTTAAATTTAAAGATCGAAAATGATTACATACACAAAATACCTATTACTCACAAATATTGTTCACAAATCAGTCTAAAACAGTGTTAGTGAGCATTTCTTCTTTGTCATGATAATCTATCCCAACTCACAGGTGTGGCCTTTCAAGATGCTGTTTAAACAGCATGATTATTGCACAGGCTGCCCACAATACAAGGCCACTCTGAAAATTGCAGTTTTCCTTTATTGTGGATCTGGGGAGGGGTCAGAAACGCAGTCAGTATCTGGTGTGACCGCCATTTGTCTCATGCAGTGCAATACAGTTTGATAATTAGGTTGTTGATTGTGGCCTGTGGAATGTTGGTTAACCCTTCTTCAATGACTGTGCAAAGTTGCTGGATATCGGCAGGAACTGGAACACACTGTTGTATACATGTCCATACCATACGCCGGCCCATACCTTAACCCCACACCCACAACAAACGGCTCTCCTACACGATGCCACACACGCTGCCATCTGCCCTGAAGAGTGAAAACTGAGATTCATTCGTGAAGAGAACACTTCTCCAACACCCTAGACACCATCGATTGTGAGCATTTGCCCACTTAAGTCGGTTACGACGATGAACTGCAGTCAGGTCAAGACCTCGGTGAGGACGATAAGCATGAAACGGTATCTCAAAGTCTGTGCAGCAATTCTTTGGTTATGTAAAACATTTTCTTTCGCCAGAGCTGTACAGGTGACTGATCTCAGATGATAATGGAGGTGCACCTGCTGGATGTGGAGGTCCAGGGCTGGTGTGGTTACACATGGTCTGCGGTTGTGAGGCCGGTTGGATGTACTCCCAAAATCTCTGCAATGCCTTTGGAGACAGCTTATGGTAGAATTATTTTTTTTTTTTCCAATATTGCACCGCTGTAGTGGCTGCTGTTGGCAGGAGCTCTGTGCTCTTGTGTCATCCTTTTCTGTTTCCTTCTTGTTTTCATGTGTTATATTTATATATATATATATATATATATATATATATATATATATATATATATATATATATATATATATATATATATATATATATATATATATATATATAAATATATATATTATTATTATTATTATTTTATTTTTTTTATTTACATTTTTTTGTATTTTGGTTCGGGACCCTTTGGGACTGTGTGACTAGGGGTGCCGCTTTCGTGACTTCTGCGGTGCTTTTTTGTGTACTTCTGGATTTGCCTCCCGGGAGCTTTTTAGCCATGGAGACCGGCTGCTGGGTCTCTGCCACACTAGAGTCCGTTTGGAGAAACTGCAGGAAATGCAGATGAAGAGCCAGGAGTGCGAAGACAGACATGCTTTACAGTGTCTTGGCTGAATGAGCAGGTATCGGACACCTCAGTCTCCTTAGACGCATCCTCGCTCACCCATGCGGACTGACACCGAGTTAGTGGGCGGCCGAGAGTGGATTCGGCTCTCTTAGTTGCTTTGTTGGGTCTGCTCCTGTCTCTGGCCATGCTCTCTCCACCCCAGCGGGCGATGGCATGGAACACCGCAAAGGCCACCACAGTGAATATGTTTCTTTTACTTTTTATTCATAGCTGTATGGATAAGTGGCTGGTTGCATCAGCTCTACTCTTTTAATGTCCTTTGAGTTCTTTGCAGTTGGATGTTTCCCTCTTACACACATGTAACAGGGATGTGTGCCATGGCTATGAGTTGTTTTTTCCCTTGGCCTCAGTCTGGACTCCCTCTCCAGGGGCCAAGGCTTAGACCGATTTTTTTTTCACCCCCTCCTTGTCGTCCACATATCCTGTAATGGTGGTGCTTTGGTAAAAATTTTGCAAGCGTTTTGCTTTACAGGTCCATCTTTACCCCAATTCTGAGTGTATTTTGGAAACAAGTCGATTTAAATGCAAATGCACCTCTCCTCAACTCGCCCTCTCAAGCTGCTTCTCCGCCCTGTTAGACAGGTTTGATGTTTTTGAGGTATGACTTTTTCTTACAAATATCAACAAAGGAGGATTTAGTCATACTGTAAAAAATAAATAAATTCATCAATGTATTGACAAAATCACTTTGATAAACTGTTATTGTAACCTCTTCCTATTTTAAAACAACTATGTTACATCCCTGCAAGAATATAGCCTAATAGGAGCTTGTTATTCCCTCATTGTCTAAAAATAGACAATGAGCTTAGCTACACATGATAAATCTGCTGCATAATATGACTTCCTTTAACCATGGCCATAGCTGCCATTGAAGAAAACCGAAGTCATGTCCGTATTTTAAGTGACAAGAAGATAATATGACTGACTCCAAATATACATTGTATAGGACATTGTTTGTGCTGTACATCATCACCATGCTGTAGATCAGTGGTTCTCAGTGGCGGTATAGCTCGGTTGGTAGAGCGGCCGTGCCAGCAACTTGAGGGTTCCAGGTTCGATCCCCGCTTCCGCCATCCTAGTCACTGCCGTTGTGTCCTTGGGCAAGACACTTTACCCACCTGCTCCCAGTGCCTCCCACACTCGCTTAAATGTAACTTAGATATTGGGTTTCACTATGTAACGCACTTTGAGTCACTAGAGAAAAAGCGCTATATAAATATCATTCACTTCACTTTTTTCAGTGTGAACATTTTTTTGATTCAAGTACTCCCTAATCAGAGCGAAGCATTTTTGGTTGAAAAAAAAGAAATAAAAAAGTAAATTACAGCACTATGTCATCAGTTTCTGATTTATTAAATTGTATAACAGTGCAAAATATTGCTCATTTGTAGTGGTCTTTCTTGATTTATTTGGAAAAAAAAGATATAAAAATAACTAAAAACGTGTTGAAAAATAAACATGTGATTCAAATATAAATAAAGATTTCTACATATAGAGGTAATCATCAACTTAAAGTTCCCTCTTTGGGGATTGTAATAGAAATCCATCTGATTTCATGAACTTAATTCTAAACATTTCTTTACAAAAAAGAAATCTTTAACATCAATATTTATGGAATATGTCCACAAAAATCTAGCTGTCAACACTGAATGTTGCATTGTTGCATAATTTTTCACAGCTTATGAATTTACATTAATATTTTGTTGAAATATTATTCAATAAATATATTTATAAAGGATTTTTGAAATGTTGCTATTTTTAGAATATTTAAAAAAAAATCTCACGTACCCCTTGGCATACCCTCAAGTACCCCCAAGGGTACGCGTACCCCTATTTGAGAACCACTGCTGTAAATCATCTCTCAATATAGGATATTTGGTCATGCTCAACTGCAGACAACAACGTAACGCAATGAAGTCCACTTTTACTTTAAACATCATCCGATCCAAAATTTGTCCTCAAGATAACATTAAAACTAAACTATACTAACATGATTAATGTTGGTTTCACCTGAATGGAATTGATGTGAAACGCTGTCGGTATAATACCGTTGTCACGTCATTCAATTTATGTGCAGGAATCAAACCCCGGCCCACCCTAAATGGCAGAACACACACTGCGCATATGGCTTTGTAAACCGTGAAGAATCACCTATCAAATGTAAATTATTGAATGACAAGGCGCTTCACATATAATTTTAACCCAAAGTATTCCTGGCCACATCATGCTCTGTCACTGATAAGAATATGTCTTTTGTGACATTAGTACTGTGTTGCAAAGCAGAGAGTGTTGGGATAAATTACCTGTTGTATTTAAAATTGCCTATTGTATTTAAAATTGTAGTAAGGATTTTGAATGCATGTATGTATACATATATATATATATATATATATATATATATATATATATATATATATATATATATATATGTATACATACATGCATTCAAAATATATATATATATATACAGTATATACTTGCAGGGCATTGGAATTTTGGGATATTCACACTGGACTGATTATTATTAATTGCATACATTAAATAATAAAATTCAAAAATAAGAAATATAATCCACAACAAATTGTCATATTTATTGCAGCAATACAAAACGCAGAACGTGCACACGACTTTTGTGGGGCTCCGTGAATGCAACCTTGCTCACTGTAACCATCATAATGAAGAAGTTCAGTGTAGCCTAGCGCCAAAGTGCTCACAGTGTGATGAGGGCTACTCCTGACGTGTTAAGGTCAGCAATACACTTGTTTTTTTCAATCTGGTTACTACTGTTTACGTTGGCACCAGTGCCATTATGGAACCGGGTTTTGGTCCCCATCCCTACTGATAAGTCACTCGTCGAATAGTTAGCTTGTTGGGTTCCCTCATGGTCAGTGAACAAGCGCTGCTGAAGAGGAGGTGGAGAGTGTTATTGCAGTTGGAGCTGATAGATGTCAATTTTATTGAAAAGGATCAAAATCTGTAGAAGGCAAATGCGAAGGTGGACTTACGGCGTCTAAACGAGTTGTATACCGCCTTTTTGAGGCTTTCATTCCCAGGGATCCATCCATCCATCCATTTTCTACCGCTTATTCCCTTTTTGGGGCCGCGGGGGGCGCTGGCGCCTATCTCAGCCACAATCGGGCGGAAGGCGGGGTACACCCTGATGAGGTGGCGACATGTCCCACACATCCAACAATAAAATTGTATCAAGCACGAAATAAAGTGACAGGGTCAGAGTATCTGGTGTAAACACTAGTCCGAAATGCTAACCCCAAAAAACAGCAACTTCATGCAGGGTGCATGGTCAGGTTGCACTAAATGATCTCATGGCATCGAAACTGGACTGTTTGGTTTGTCTTAGAAGATGTCTTGCCTCTCAACCAAGTTTGCTTCATCAGTTCATGCTCATAAATTTCAATTGGTCAGATCTCGTCGAGCAGCTGGTGCCAAAACCCAAAATATTTACACTCCTGGTCCTACTGTCAAGGCCAACGGCTGTCATTGAAGTGTAATTTCCCCCTAGTTAGCCTTGAGGTATTGTTTGGCAGAACGATCGCTGTGGATCGACCACTAACCGCCCAAAATAGTTGGAATCCCACACGTTAGTATTCCATTCAGTTGTTAACAAATGGCACGAATTAGCATCTGTGACCAGAATGTTTCTAACTCCTGTTTTTTGTTGGAGGCTAAATTGCAGAGTGTTTTATTAATGGCTGATGGATGAAAAGGAATGAAACGTTGTTCTTTGTTCTCTTGTTGGTGTTTTAGTTGTAATGTGCCTAAGGCCAATGACAAACAAGTAATGAGCCACAGATGGCCCCTTACTGCACTTTGAGCACTCCTGTTGTAGAAGCTGTTTATGGCCACTACAGTCCTAGTACTGTAGTATATTTGTTGGTCCTTTGGTCACTTAAGGGACACGAGTCAGCTTATGTCAGCGCCGTAACTCTCGCCTTTTTTATCATCTATTACTGCCTTTGCACATGTCAATTATTACTGTTGTATTTAAATCAACACACAATCCGTACTTAGTAGATATGTTCAGACTCTAGTATTTGCCTTGTTAGCTACCTGCTGCAAGCGAACAACGACGATGGGCTTTGTGACCTACGGACACACCGCCGTCGGGCCACTAACCTTGATGGAACCTCACGGTTTGCGCAAGATGTGGCAGAACTTCAAGCAGAGAACCGCATTGCTGGAAAGAGGAAGCTGGTTGATTAATGCTGAGAAAGTGTGGGCACCTTTCTGATGATGTGTCCCCAAAATTCAAGTCCTCACATGCATGACGAATTGTTTGATGTTGGATACTAGAAAATGTATGATGTGTTGCAACAGTCAGCCTTAATACTTTGTTGCAGCTCAACGATTTTTGTGCACGCACGCTAGGGGGGTGTGGTCGAGGCATTGACCGCAGTTGGATGTGAGGCTGAAGAGAGAGAGGCGAGGGGTGCAGGCATGTTCAGTGATTAAAATGTGTGCCTGTTGGCGGGTCTGTTATTCACTCTCCAGGTGGGAGTGTCACCAATGTCATTTTTTTTGTAATATTTTTGCAATCGACCTGTAGGGTCCCAAAGATCGACTGGTCGATCACAATCGGTGACCCCTGCGGTGTACCAATGAAGACATTAATTTGATGAGATATTGTGTGATCAAAGACCCATTCAAATGTTTGGTTGCAAAAATAGTGGTAATAAAAAAGGCGAAGTAAACGTCAAAGATTTAAGAATGATCTGCTACGGTTGTGCGTGGCATTGAACCCCAAGATGCAGAGACGGTAGGCCTGGTGCAAGTAAAATTATATTGAATTTAGAAATATGGTAATAATACAGTGTTACTTTAGTTGACTAATACTTTTTGTGTTAGTTATCATCAACAACCTTTTGTCCCAGACGAAAATAACACGATAACGAACCAAGACAATTGCAAGTTTACCAACACGATAAAAAAATTAACTGGCATTAAAAAAAAAAAAAAAATGTGGCCAATACGTTAACAGGAATGAAATATAATCATATTTAATTTAGTCTTCTACAGATGTGTGGGACAA
This sequence comes from Nerophis ophidion, assembly GCF_033978795.1. Classification (NCBI taxonomy): domain Eukaryota; kingdom Metazoa; phylum Chordata; class Actinopteri; order Syngnathiformes; family Syngnathidae; genus Nerophis; species Nerophis ophidion. The sequence goes on from NC_084612.1 coordinate 28,200,202, forward strand.
GTTTGGAATATATCCAATCACAGCTCTTTAACAACGTAAAAAAAAATATCGCTAAAATTTGCTCCATTTTGTCCACTAAAGACGCTGAGATCATTATCCATGCGTTTGTTACGTCTCGTCTCGATTACTGTAACGTATTATTTTCGGGTCTCCCCATGTCTAGCATTAAAAGATTACAGTTAGTACAAAATGCGGCTGCTAGCTAGACTTTTGACAAGAACAAGAAAGCTTGATCATATTACGCCTGTACTGGCTCACCTGCACTGGCTTTCTGTGCACTTAAGATTTGATTTTTAGGTTTTTCTACTTATGTATAAAATACTACACGATCTAGCTCCAGCCTATCTTGACGATTGTATTGTACCATATGTCCCGGCAAGAAATCTGCGTTCAAAGGACTCCGGCTTATTAGTGATTCCCAGAGACCAAAAAAAGTCGGCGGGCTATAGAGCGTTTTCCGTTCGGGCTCCAGTACTCTGGAATGCCCTCCTGGTAACAGTTCGAGATGCCACCTCAGTAAAAGCATTAAAGTCTCACCTTAAAACTCATTTGTATGTATACTCCAGCCTTTAAATATACTCTCTTTTTAGACCAGTTGATCTGCCGTTTCTTTTCTTTCTCTCTTCTGTCCCACTGGAGGGGTCCGGTCTGGTGGCCATGGATGAGATGCCGGCTGTCTTGAGTCGGGACCCAGGATGGACCGCTCGCCTGTGTATCGGTTGGGGACATCCCTGCGCTGCTGATCCGCCTCCGCTTGTGGTGGTTTCCTGCTGGCTCCACTGTGGACGGGACTCTCTCTGATGTGTTGGATCCACTTTGGACTGGACTCTCACGGTTGTGTTGGATCCACTATGGATTGAACTTTCACAGTATCATGTTAGACCCGCTCGACATCCATTGCTTTCGGTTCCCCTAGGTTTCTCATAGTCATCATTGTCACCGACGTCCCACTGGGTGTGAGTTTTCGTTGCCCTTATGTGGGCTCTACCGAGGATGTCGCTTGTGGTTTGTGTTGTGGTTTGTACAGCCCTTTGAGACACTAGTGATTTAGGGCTATATATATAATCATTGATTGATTGATTGATTGATTGATTGACATATAAGAGAGGAGCTGAGAGTTAGTTATGAAAGAAGAGCTAATTCGATGATTTTCCTTGTGAGATAAGAATTTTCGCCGCCAAAATGTGAATGTGTAGATTCAACATTTTCCACATCGTAATATTTGTTCACCTGGGAGAAAGTGAACAGGACACATGTTTTTGATGTCATATGATGCCATCATCAGGCAAGTCATTGATCATGAGAGCTACACAACTGTAAGTTAAAGCTCATTCTACCTTATCTTATAATACTACTTATTTTTAAAAATGATCAAGTCATTTTCTCTGCCTACACAAAGTTGTTAAATCATCAATCTAAACACATGACAAGACGTTTAATGTGGTCCAACACAATTACATCGCACGCTTATTTATTTATTCAAGGCGGACATTTATTAACGAATAACCGTATCTGCTGTAGGCTGTTCTAATTTGTGTTGTTTTTTTGTTTTGATAATTACTTAAATTTCGAGCATACATTGCATAGATTGATGGCTAATCTGTGCAACATAGGCCTGTCTTTTTATTTCATGTTATTATATTTATAGAACTATCACCAACATCCATCATTTGCATAGGTACTTTGGTCAGCTATTCAATTTGTTACTTTACTTTGTTACTGTGGACTGTTCTTTTTTTTGTCACAGAAAGGAACACTGTGAAATTAAATTTTCTAATATATAGAGGTGGCCAGGGTGTCTGCCGCCTTCCGCCCGATTGTAGCTGAGATAGGCAACAGCGCCCCCCGCGACCCCAAAGGGAATAAGGGGTAGGAAATGGACATATATATATATATACATATATATATATATATATATATATATATATATATATATATATATATATATATATACATATATACTGTATATATATTTATATTAAGGGTGTGGGAAAAAATCGATTCGAATACGAATCGCGATTCTCATGTTGTGCATTTCAGAATCGATTCTCTTATTTTTTATTTATTTATTTTTTTTTATCAATCCAACAAAACAATACACAGCAATACCATGACAATGCAATCCATTTCCAAAACCAAACCTGACCCAGCAACACTCAGAACTGCAATAAACAGAGCAATTGAGGAGACGCAAACACGACACAGAACAAACCAAAAGTAGTGAAACAAAAATGAATATTATCAACAACAGTATCAATATTAGTTATCATTTCAGCATTGCAGTTATTAAAAATCCCTCATTGACATTATCATTAGATATTTATAAAAAAAAAAGAACAATAGTGTCACAGTGGCTTACACTTGCATCGCATCTCATAAGCTTGACAACACACTGTGTCCAATGTTTTCACAAAGATAAAATAAGTCGTATTTTTGGTTCGTTTAATAGTTAAAACAAATTTACATTGTTGCAATCAGTTGATAAAACATTGTCCTTTACAATAATAAAAGCTTTTTTAAACAAAATCTACTACTCTGCTAGCATGTCAGCAGACTGGGGTACATCCTGCTGAAATCCTATGTATTGAATGAATACAGAATAGTTTTGAATCGGAAAAATATCGTTTTTGAATCGAGAATCGCATTGAATTGAAAAAATCAATATATTATTGAATTGCGACCCCAAGAATCAATATTGAATCGAATCGTGGGACACCCAAAGATTCACAGCCCTAATATATATATTTCTGACCATAAAATCATGCTGCTTTTGTGTTAAATGCTTTGCAAGTAGTGTAAATAACGGTGCTTTCTTAAAAACTTTAAAGAGGTTATATCTTTTATATTTGATATGTTATACTGCTATATTTACTATCATTTTGTTGACTTTAACTAAATCAATTAAAATGGCAAAAATTTAACTACAACTACATTTTCATCAAAAGATTACAGAATAACTAAAAACAAATCAAAAACAACTGCAAAAACAAAGAATAGTGGCAGTGCACAAACCACAAAACAGTACAAAGGAAAGGATCCAGCCCAATCCAGAGACTGGTATAAAAAGTATCCTGATTGGCAAACAGAGACAGGTATGTCCTGGTTACTAATCAGGGACAGGTGAGGGACCCAGAGCTCAGACAAGTGAAGTGTTTTTTAGAAAACAAAAATAAGTGGTGCTGAAGAAGAAAAACATACAGAAACTGAGGAAACAAATAATTAAATCCAAACTTCCATGCGAGATTATGACAGAATCAAGGGGGACGCCAACAAGAAGACTATTGTCCAGTGTTGTTATGAAAACTGGGCCCGGAAAATCTGAAAACAGATTGTTCCAAATGTTCATTAACTAATGATATGAGAATGAGTTGTGTCACTTAAACAGCATTTATGTAAAAGCAACTGTTTTCTTTCACGAGTAAGAATTGACTGAAAACGTTCACACTCAATCTATAACCTTGCCAGTGTTTAAATCCATTGCAGTTGTGGTCAGATGGAGAAAATTATCAGTCTTCAGTGGCGTTGCTTCATGGAACACACACTTCATACATTTGTTTCACCGAACCAATTCAAATTGTGGTTTGGCAAGCATGGTTTCTTTTTCCGCTGTGGTTTAAGCTGTTATCCTCCTCTAATGCCCTCATTTGCTCTTCAAATGTTTCAATAAAAACGTAATTGACAATGTGGTTTTGTACAAAGGAAACTTTATTTTTATGTGGCATTGCTGGTTTATCACAGTAATACGCTTTAAAGGATGGATAAGTTCATTGTTTAATAATCTGCTACATGTTTTTAGGATGCTTGATTTCAATAAAGCACCAATAACATGTAACATTAACATTTAATATTTATGTGCTACGTCTGTCAAACCTTCTCAGAAGAATGTTCTATATATTGTATGTACAGTACCCTGTAAGATTACTTCAGGTCAGAAACACAGCATGGCAAATATTGTGTGGGAATGTAAAGAGGCTCATGAATAAGATGTAAATAAAATGATATTGTGCAAGTTTAAATATAACATGCAGAGCATTCTTGATTCTCTTCACTTTTCCTTGTCCAATATGTTAAGCACATATGGTCCATGAGACCCTTAAATAAGCTTAAAAAAGTACTTTGACTTGTGTTTTTCACTATAATCAGTTATATTAGACAGTTATTTAATTACATAATTTCATACAAATACACCTGCTACTACACCTTCAATAGTATTAATTGTAACGTAACACATTACATTTTGGAATTAATTACCTAAGGAAGTAAAACAATATGATGCAGTTTAAGGAACTGTTCAAACTCAGTGTCCATAGAGTACAAAGAAGAAGAATCTTGATGAACATTTGAACCTTATTTCAATAAATACATAATCCCATTCAAATCACAGGCTAACCATACTATAATTAGTGTTTATTTATGTATTTAATAATAATTTACTTACTTATTGTATAGTAATGTATATATTTACTCATTTATTTATTCACAGTCGTGTTACAAATTTGAAAACAACCAAATGGGTTAAAACTGTTGTGATACAAAAAGGGTAGAATTAAACAAACTCTGCTTCTTTTTACTCCTTTTCGTACATGCTGTAATGAAACAACTGGAAATGTGTGATGTCTTATTACATTGTAATTGTCAGTGATGGGCAAGCTGCTTGGAAAATGTAGTAGCAAAGGTACGAGTTACTCTCGATTATTTAACACTTTTCATGAACTAAACTCACATTAATGTGTGTTGCTAAAATTGTGTTGGACGTCTTAGATAAGGACAGCAGCATGGTTTACAGAGTAAACAACTAAAAATAAGGCTTTGTTTTATCTTAACGCATAGATTTGTCTAAATATGGATATCCTGGACGTCGTATTCATCACTTAAGGAAAATCTGCGGGAGAGAATCCCTCAGCTATGTTCAAGTATGTTTCTTTTTTTGAGTCGTCAGCTTGAAGCGTCCCTCTGTCTCTGACTTCCTCATTGTCATGTGAGATGAATGCGTAAGTGTTATTATTTTGTTCCCTGGTTTTGATGAACCGCCTTATCTTGCCTCTGATTGGCCAGTCTGTAATGCTTCGCCCTAACTTTAGCCAATTGTGACTCATCTTTTGAACACCAACCAATCATCATGGATTTTCTTTGTTTGTATGGTTGTTCTCATTCATTAAATCATTGTATTTTCGTAGTCCTTTTTCTGTATTTGTAGCTTTTAGCTTTGATGTAAGCTAAATGGGTCAAAAAGTAGTGAGGCTACAGGAATCGCTACTTTTTAAAAAGTAGTGAAGCGTCCGCCAAGCTCCTGGAAAATGTAGTTAAGCTACTTAACTTCGCTACATGTAGCTTGTTACTGCCCATCACTTGTAATTGTATGCATGTTCGAAATAAACTGACACCAACCATTAACACATATGATTTAACTACTAACTCCTAATGCTTTAGAATGAAAGAAAAAAAAATTCCATTAGAAAATATTGGCTAAATTGGGAACAAACAATAGAACAAAGTAAATTGAGCTACTATGATAACTAAATTAATTTGTATACGCGATGAAAAGAAAAATAACTGTCAGGCTTGCCCCTGACAGTTTGTTTGTGTTTTAGTTTTTCCTCTGTGTGTGTTTAGTATTTCCTGTCCTTAGTTCCTGTCAGCACTCTTATTTTGGTTCAGCTTCCTGTTTGTCTCCCTGTGTGCTGTTTTCCCCTCAAGTGCGGCTGATTGGCATCTGGCCACACCTGATGTCAATCAGCCATCTCTTATTTGTACCTGCTTTTGTCCTCCAGTCAGTGCTGGATTATTGTCTTGTCGATGTCGCTCTTGTCGATCCTGTCGTGTTGTGCCGTGTCTTGTATTTGCAGTGTAGCAGTAAGATATATCCATTAGATGTTTGTAGCTTACTTGTTCCCTGCTTCCAGTTTGTTTTGTACTACATGTTTCAACTTCTGTTTTCCTGCTCGCAACCCACTGGCTTCCATGCAAGACCCTTTTTGTTTTTGCTAACTTCCATGTTAAGCTCCTTTTATTTTCTAGCTCCCATGCTAGCTCCCTTAGTTTGTTATCTGCCTTGTGCGCGCTTTGTGTTAGTACCTTTTTGTTTGTTCAAGTTCTAGTATTTTAAATTAAAACCATGTTTACCTGCACAATGGCTGCCTCCTTCTCTGCATCTTGGGGTTCGTCACAAACTAACTCTGACACTAACTACCGGTAACTAAACTAACATACTTTGATTATCTATTCAAGCTGTCAATAGTTGTTTTGTGTTAATTATGTGTGCACCAGTGACAGGTAGTCGATTTTTTTTTTTTTAGAACGACTGTTTACATCCACCCGAGGGCAAAAGCTGGTTCTGCTTCAGGTGTCATCTCTGATGTCATTCATAAACTGCAATCTACTGTATTTCGCCTGATGCTCCCAATTTTATAATGTGGGATTTTAAGCATGTAACAGTAAAAAAGTCCCTAACAAATTTTAATCAATAAGTGTCCTGTCCTACCAGGCGGGACAAAACCTTGGATCTTTGTTATGGGTCAAATTAAAACGCTTCAATCCCTCCGCCTTCCCCCTTTGGGATCAGCGGATCATAACTGTCTGCATCTTCTGCCCATCTTAGAGACTCTTTTAAAAAAGGGAAAAAATGCAAACCAGCGACGTGAAAGTGTGGTCAGAAGAATCTGTTGTCTCCCTGCAGCAATGCTTTGACTGCACTGACTGGGATGTGTTCGAGCAGTCCGCTACTGACTTGGATGAACTTACTGATGTCATTTGCTCATATTCTACCTTTTGTAGAGATATGATTATTTCTAGTAAAAGCATTAAAATCTACCCCAATAACCAGCCATGGGTCAGTAAGTCAGTAAAATCCAGCATACAGAAAAGGAACATTTATTTTCAATTGGGTACTGTGTAAGTTTTTCAGTTGGCTTCCAAGGAACTGAAAACTGAAATGTTGAAAGCAAAACAGAGCTATAAGTCCCAAATGGAAGACAAGATGGCTGCCAACAACCTTGGGTCAGCATGGTCCTGTATTAAATCTTTGGCCGGCGCCCAGAACATAAACACTAGTGCACATGTCACTTTAAATCATTTTAATTCAGACTCTGATTTTGCCATTGCTCTTAATTGTTTTTATAACCGTTTTGACACTGTTGACTTTAGTGAGGAAATACAAGAACTCTGTCTCAAACTTCACAGTATCCAATACCTTCCCATTATTCAAAAATATGTTTAGATAGCCTTTTCACACACAAAAGTAAACAAGAGTCCTGGACCAGATTATATTTGTGGACGACTGCTTCAGTTTTGTGCAAAATAACTGAGCTCAGTTTTTACATCCATCTTTAACCAATCTTTAGAAACACAGCTTGTCCCCAAAGTCTGGAAAGATACTATAATTGTGCCAGTCCTTAAATCCAGTTGTCCTAAAATTTTAAAAAAGTTTAAACCTATAACCCTGAACTCTCTGCCAGTGAAAATCCTTGAAAGTGTGTTCAGAACTTTAAAAAAAAACATTGAACATGCTCTCTATCCACTGCAGTTTGCTTACAGGCCTAAAAGAGGGGTGGAGGACACCACACTCACTCTGCTTCATTTGCTTTTTAAACACAAAAAGAAAATGGGTGTCATGCCCGTGTTTTATTCATTGACTTTTCATCTGCTTTTAATACGATTCAACCCCACATTTTAATTTATCGTCTTTAAAAACATTTTAACTTAAGGTATAATCTTGTGGGCTGGATAGCGCGTTCGAGGCAGGCATAAATAGAAGCCTGCTGATTATTACCACCAGGTGTGGCAAGGCTGCCTAATCAGCAGCAGGTGAGGGGAAAACAGAGCTCAGCCGAGCCATGCAGAAAATGGAAATCAAAATAAGAGCACTGATAGGAAATTAACACAAAACAAGGAAGCACAAACAGAAATGAAGTGACAGATCGTCACACTCAGGGTCTAAAGAAGCAGAGCATCTGGGTATAGGAACAGCTTTGTTCCAGCCAGTTATTCTTTTAAATAAACTATAGCCAAATTGCACATATGTATGTATTTTTAAATATTTATTAATTCATGGTAGTTTTATCCTACTGTCCTTTACTAATGTTTACTCTGCCTCTTTTTATTGTTCTCGTGACTTTTTCCTTCCTTCTTTTTTTCCTGATCGGGATCCCAGGCAGCCTGTTGAGTACTGTGTCATGTTTGTCATGTTGTGATCTGTTTTGTGGTAATACCTTTTGTTTATTTTAATATTTATGCATGTGCCATTCTCCTGTATTTTACACTGCAAAACAAATATACTTTCGGGTACAAATAAAGTCACATGACTTGATGAGGCCCTTAGGAAATACCCCCCCCCCCCTATTTTATATGCTCTCATTGATGTTACCCCAGACTTTTATTTAATTATAATAATAATAGTAATAATTCATTTTATTTGGTATAGCGCTATTCAGAGTACTCAAAGACGCTTTACAGAATAAAAACATTTAATATAATAATAATTAAGGGCAACACCAAAAAAAAAGAGAATAAATCACTTTTCATAAACATTTAATCAAATACATCTTAGTCACTTGTTCATCCATCCATGTTCTACCACAGGGGTTGGGAACCTTTTTGGCCTAGAGAGCCATACAAGCCAAATATTTTAAAAAGTATTACTGTGAGAGCCATATAATATTTTTTTAAGACTGAATCCAACTAAATGCGTGCATTTTCAAATAAGACCAACATTTTCCGAGTATAACAAGTCTCTTATTATTTTTAATAACATTGTTATCCTGAAGCTAACCAACAATAAATAAAATATTTCTCACCAAAAATGCGACTTCTTGAACAGGTGCGGTAGACAACGGATGGATGGATTAAAATGCATGAAAATATTTTATATTTTCAATGTTATTTTTGACACTGTGATTACCAGCGGAATTATTCATTACTTACCGTGTTAAGCAATCTCAGCTAATATTTATCTGAGAGCCAGGTGCAGTCATCGTAAGAGCCACATCTGGCTCTAGAGCCATAGGTTCCCTACCCCTGTTCTACCACTCAATAGGTGTTGAAGCCTATCCCAGCTGCACATGGGCAGAAGGCAGGGTACACAGAATTTACTTTAATATCATTAAAAAAATGCTTATTCCCTTTGGGGTCGCGGGTGGGGCGCTGGTGCCTATCTCAGCTACAATCGGGTGGAATGCGGAGTACACCCTAGACAAGTCGCCACCTCATTGCAGGGCCAAACAGTCCGGGTCTTAGTTTTTTATTTGTACATGCACTTTATTCTTTAATAGGAAAAACGGTTATACATGTACAGTACTTTGATTATAAATGTCTAATCACTATCCATTTTCTCTTAAAGTACAGTTTGGAGACGTTTGTGAGCTTGTATGTATATATATATATATATATATATATATATATATATATATATATATATATATATATATATATATATATATATATATATATATATATATATATATATATATATATATTATTCAGCAAACAGCAAAATATGCTTTTATTTAGTTTGCATGAATCCGTATTTTTTAAACATATTTTCCACTGGTTTTATCTGTAAACAAAGATAGTACAGTTGCAACAAGTGCCTGCTTGCTCACATATGCCACCACAATTCAAACTGACTCAGTGTGTGTGGCGACTCCAGATGTATAACGTGTACCAGTATTTTTTGGTACTGCTTCCTAATTGGATCGTTCCAGGAAGATCATTAAGAATCTGGACTAATGAAATTACTCTCCGTATATTTTTTATCCAGCTGACTGTCATAATTATGGTACGTTGTCGCATTCGGTTCAAGTGCCACTACTACAGACGGGTAGATGATAATCATCTTAGAATAATCACAAATAAGAAAGCAACACCACACATAAGTTTGTAAGGTAACAATATTTCCTAGTCTTAGTCCCCAAAGTCACGCACACTAATAAGTGTTAGTGTTAAAAGTGTTATCTAGTTTGTTTTACACAAATTATATAAGAGTACCGTTGAATAAAAGGTATCAATAAGGAATATCGATATTGGCACTGAGGAGACAGGAAAATCTATAGCGCAAGCCTCATTTCAGCTTTCTGCTCTGAATATGATGAGGCTGGGAGCGAACCTGCAACCCTCAGGTTTCTGGCACTGCCGCTCTACCCCCTATGCCATACATTATTATTTTCTTCATTTTTATTTCTCAACAGGAAAAACACAATTAAATGACCATGTCCATTGTGTATTGAGAACAAGTTACACAGTGGAACTTGTGGGGGTTGTGTAGTACCTGACATATGTATGTTCACTTTAACACTTCCATATTATGTCCTTGAGCTTTCAGATGCTCACTGAGCGATGCTAAAATCTCACCAGACCTGAAACTTTTTATGCCACTTTCAAGACAGGTTTTTTTGACAAATGTTCTCGAATTAAAAACAGCTATCATTATATTTAGAGGCTTCACTGTCAATTAAGCTTCTTAAGTAATCATTGTCTCTATTAGCCATAGCAGTGTACCAGATAGTGGATCGTAAAACCCTAACCACTGATTGAACACTGATTGAAGTGAATAAACAAGATGCAGAAGTACCATGGTACAGTACTTCAGTTTTAGTTATTTTTGGAATTCAATATTGTTTCTCACTTTCCTTATTAAATCACCTACTTTATCATTTTCAGCTGCTATGTCTAATGGCAGATGAAGACAAGCTGCTGCTCCTTTAACACTGCAACAGGTCGCCAACGTTCTGCAATTAAAGGGGATGTGCATGTATGTCAACCACATTGACACAGAAATTCCCATGTCAACCAAACTTGTTGTCATCAACAAAGTTCACCAATAAAAAAAGCAATGTGGCTTTGCCAAAGCTGAATGGAACAAACATCCAACAAAAGGCAATACTGACATTGAGGAAACAGAACAAAAGTTAGGGCATTTTGGAAAATCTACATCAAAGTTAAACAGAGAACCGCAGGAAGCTGAAGTACTTGTTGTCAAAGACATCAAGGAACTGGATGGATACTGAAATGACAACATCTGGACGACAGAGAAATAAAAGCCAAAACTTGAAGACTTAATGAAGTCAAATGTCAACAAAAACAACTCTTCAACAGTAACAGAATATTGATACTTTTATTAGTAGATTGCACAATATGACAAATTCTACAAAATAAAGTAATATATAACATTCATTGACTATCATTAAAAAGTTTCTACTTCATCTATATCTAAATATCTATTATAAATTGTACTTTTAACTCACACTTTTCAGACCAGTACGAATATTTAGTTTAAATAACCTTGTTGTTTTCTTATTAACTATTGAGATAAAAAAAATAAAAAAAAATCCAAAAAACTTTCTTTCTTTCATTCACTTAAACATGTAAAAGCTATGGTGTGAATGAATGATCAGTAAAAGACACAGAAAAGGTGTAGGATGAAATCCAAGGTTCGCTTCTTCCTACTCCTTTTCAGATGGTGAATTGTGCAAATGTAATCAAGAGATGTTCGTTTATATAATGTTAAACATCCATCCATCCATCCATTTCCTACCGCTTATTCCCTTTGGGGTCGCGGGGGGCGCTGGTGCCTATCTCAGCTACAATCGGGCGGAAGGCGGGGAACACCCTGGACAAGTCGCCACCTCATCGCAGGGCCAACACGGAAAGACAGACAACATTCACACTCACATTCACACATTAGGGCCAATTTAATGTAGCCAATCAACTTATCCCCAGGTGCATATCTTTGGAAGTGGGAGGAAGCCGGAGTACCCGGATGGAACCCACGCATTCACGGGGAGGACATGCAAACTCCACACAGAAAGATCCCGAGCCCGGGATTGAATCCTGACTACTCAGGACCTTCGTATTATGAGGCAGACACACTAACCCCTCTGCCACCGTGAAGCCCAATGTTAAACATGTCTGAAACAAATTAATCATAACCTTAACCAATTGCTGGCACACGCAACTTCCTCTGGTCTTAAGGTGGCTTATTTTCACTGATAGGACTAATTGTTACATTTATGTTGGTCTTGAAACCCCAAGATTCAGAAACATGAGATGGCGTGCAGGAAATATGATTTAAGAGCACGGAACAAAAACTGGTGTAGCTAAGGATTGAACACGAAGCAAAAACTAGTGCAGCTAGGGAGTGCGCAGAAAGCCAACACCTCTATGTAGCATGGCTTATGCAGCATGACTACAAGAAAAAGACAAAAGCACATTTGCAAACATAGAAGATAGCGCTGGCATATAAAGCATCTTGATTTGCAACCAGAAACAGGTTTTTCCTGATTGCCAATCATGGACAAGCGAATAAGCCCTATAGTGAAAATTAGAGATAACTGGGAATGTAAATTTTTATGAGGACACTGGACTGCAACTTAAAAGAATACTAATCAGTATTTAATGAAGTGTAAGCCATTTTTGGAGTCCATGATTTTGCTTGCACACTTGGACCAGATGTGACACAGCGCTGTTATTGGGGAGGCATGAAGTTTGTCCCCGTTGGAAAAAAAGAGCCTTTGAGTTGACTTTCTTTTGGTCATCTTTTTTTCTCCACTTCACTTGTAAAACTACTTTCTTTTAAGAGCTACATTTACAAAATAAAGTTAGTCCAAACCTATTATTTTTTTTGTAACTTTTATTTAGTGATTTCAACCCTCCAAAAAAAAGAATTGTCATAGCATGAACAAAACGTTGATATCCACAGCTCACATTTTGTATTAAAAATGTTTGTTCAATTGTTTCGTATTCATACAGCATTTTTTTTTTTTAATGTAGGTGTTTTAATCATGATTTGAACTACTTTGACAAAAAACAATGTTTTACTTTAGGGAAAGGGATTAATTGGATGGATCTTGCATGTGAGGCATTTTGCAATGCAGTCTGCTGAAAATTATAGAAAGCACCACTCTACATAGCAACTGACGCTGTGATCAACGATCTAATTGCTACAAAACATTTTAACATATTCCACACACCACTGCCGTCTGGCGGCTAAAGCGAATCATGCACACCAACATGCCACCCCACATCCCGTCTGATTCATCGCGTTTCATGTGTCAGGTAAACAAATGGGGCCATATGAATTTCTTTCCTACACTAAATAACTTTAAATTATACTTTAAATGATAAATGATAAATGGGTAGTACTTGTATAGCGCTTTTCTACCTTCAAGGTACTCAAAGCGCTTTGACACTACTTCCACATTTACCCATTCACACACACATTCACACACTGATGGAGGGAACTGCCATGCAAGGCGCTAACCAGGAGCAAGGGTGAAGTGTCTTGCTCAGGACACAACGGACGTGACGAGGTTAGTACTAGGTGGGGATTGAACCAGGGACCCTCGGGTTGCGCACGGCCACTCCTCCACTGCACCACTTACCTTCACCCAATCAGTGCGGTCTTTGTTTTTATGTTATTTTGCGGTAATTTGTCAATAAATAAAGCATCATGTCTGCATGGAACGGGTATAAAAATACTGAAAGTTTAAGCAGATATTGTTTCACAATTTGGTGAGCTACTCAAAATCAGGTGACTAGCTACTAGTTGGAGGCCCCTGCTCTATTTCAACTCAGATGTACATTTGTATGGAAGCTCTTTTTCATATAATGAAATGATAAACCTAAGAATAGTTCCCTAAATTTGGACAGATTAACGAGTAAGAAGTCATGCGAACAACCACTGAGTCAGCTGCTCTTGCCATGACATTGTGCACAGCTTATATAATGTGGTTTCTCATATGTATAAATCAACACCAACGAAAAGGAAATACATTTCTAAAACGACATTTGGATAAGAGGACCGACAATTGTTGTAAAGTGTTGGCCACAAAAAAAGAGGAGTGTTTAAAGCCCCGAGTGCGAGTCAGGGTGTTATTTCAAGTAGGAGGTTAGTCAGATGTCTGGACAGCTTTTGGAGCTCAGAGTGAGATCCAAGTCAAGTTGTCTCATGAGAAGACAAGATCTGACGATTAGAGGCCCCAAAATGAGGATCTAGCAGCGCTACTTTCATAGAGAACTGGTTGCCATGGCGTCAAATGCCAGCCACATGTTGGAGGCTGCCTTGGAGCAAATGGATGACATTATTGCAGGTAAGATGTCTTTTTCCTACCTGATCACACTCCTTAAGCCATTTTGCTGAATTGGTTTTAAAATGTGCACTAACTGATGCCATGATACACTAAACCACAGTCTAATGACCTCATATGCATGCCACAAATGTTCATAAAGAGTTCTGGTGTGATAACTAATAAGGGGATTGAAGTATTAGAAGCATCTCCCCGTATAATATAGCAAAGTTCCACAACAATGCATACTAGGATCACAATAATAAACACATTATTTTGAAGTTAGCAATATTATCCCTATAAAGTCAGGATTGTTTACACAGATCTTGTTGAGATGTACCTACTTTTTTGCACTAACATGCATAGTTTGACGAAGAGGTGATACATTTTTAGCATTGCAGGCTGTTAGTTTGAACCTGCGAGGGTCAGAATGCAGATTTCTATTAATAGAGGCAACACTCCATCCATTTGCACACTGCTGAGGCCCTAACATGCCTGATAACAGCTTATCAGTAAGGTCACATAGGGTCAAATGGGAAAAGTCTCATCCTTAATTTTACGTTTGAAGCAGCGGTGTCACTTTCTGCCCAAACGTTGTTATTATAGCAACGCGTAAATTAAACCTATAATTTGAGGGTGGTGAAGTAAAACTTCATGTGATGCTATTTACATCCACTTAGGCTGCACAGTTGTGCAACAGTGACCCCAAAAGGCAGAGCCAGGAACTACTACTCAGAAGAGAGGAGATTCATTACATAGTAATAATAATAGTAATAATAATGCCTTTAATTAATTGTCATAAATATGATTACATTAGAAATAACAATTAAATAAAAATATTAATAATAATAAATATTATTATATCATTGACTCCATTATGATAATATAATAATAATAATAACAATGATGATTTGTTATTTTTATTATAATTATTTTTAATTGCCAAACACAAATCTTATTAAAACAACTACTTAAAAAAAAAGAAAACATTACAAGTACAAGATGTTTATTACAGTCATGTTGTTATCAGTTCTTGTATTTTGTACTATTATGTATTATGCGCTCCTCTCTGAGCTGCCACCTTACCGTGGTAGAGAAGTTTGCGTGCCCCAATGATCCTAGGAGCTATGTTGTCCGGGGGCTTCCATGCCCCCTGGTAGGGTCTCCCAAGACAAACAGTTCCTAGGTGGTGGATCAGACAAAGAGCAACTCGGAGACTTCTATGGGAATGCAAGAACAAAGACGCCGATATCCCTCGCTCAGACGCGTGCCCAGAGTTGGGGCACGATAGTGAGCGCCTGGTGGCCGGGCCTGTCCCCGAAGAGGAAACATGGCTCCCCCCCTCCAGTCGGCTCACACATCATCGGAGGGGCAATAGAGGTCCGGTGCGTTGTGAGCTGGGCGGAAGCCGAAGGCAGGGCACTTGGCGGTCCGATCCTCGGCTACATAAGCTAGCTTTTGGGACGTAGAATGTCACTTCGCTGGGGGGGGCTGAGCCAGTGTGTGAGGTGGAGAAGTTCCGGCTGGATATGGTCGGACTCACTTCGACACACAGCAAGGGCTCTTGAACCAGTTCTTTCGAGAGGGGCTGGACTCTCTTCCACTCTGGCATTGCACGCAGTGAGAGGCGACGGCTGGGGTAGCAATTCTTCTTGCCCCCCGGCTCAAAGCCTGCACGTCGGAGTTCAAGTCCCAGTAGACGAGAGGGTAGCTGGGGTCCTGACTGTTGTTTGTGCTTACGCACCAAACAGCATTTCAGAGTACCCACCCTTTTTGGATACACTCGAGGGAGTACTAGAAAGTGCTCAACCAGGTGATTCCCTTGTCCAACTGGGGGACTTCAACGCTTATGTTGGCAACGACAGTGAAACCTGGAAAGGCGTGATTGGGAAGAATGGCCGCCCGGATCTGAACCCAAGTGGTATTTTGTTATTGGACTTTTGTGCTCGTCACAGATTGTCCATAACAAACACCATGTTCAAACATAAGGGTGTTTATATGTGGACTTGTCACCAGGACACCCTAGGCCGCAGTTCCATGATCGAATTTGTAGTTGTGTCATCAGATTTGCGGCTTAATGTTTTGGACACTCAGGTGAAGAGAGCGGCGGAGCTTTCTACCGATCACCACCTGGTGGTGAGGTTGACTGCTATGGTGGGGGAGGATATCGGACAGATCCGGCAGGCGCAAACGCATTGTGAGGGTCTGTTGGGAACGTCTGGCAGAGTCTCCTTTAAGAGAGAGTTTCAACTCCCACATCCGGAAGAAATTTGAACATGTCACGAGGGAGGTGCTGGACATTCAGTCCGAATGGAACATGTTCTACACCTCTGTAGTCGAGGCGGCTGATTGAAGCTGTGGCCGCAAGGTAGTTGGTGCCTGTCATGGCAGTAATCCTAGAACCCGTTGGTGGACACCGGCGGTGAAGGATGCCGTCAAACTGAAGAAGCAGTCCTATCGGGTTCTTTTGGCTCATAGGACTTGGGAGGCAGGGGACAGGTACCGACAGGCCAAGCAGTGTGTGACTTCAGCGGTCGCGCAGGCGAAAACTCGGACATGGGAGAAGTTCGGGGAAGCCATGGAGAATGACTTCCGGACGGCTTCGAAGCAATTCTGGACCACCATCCGCCGCCTCAGGAAGGGGAAGCAGTGCACTGTCAACATTGTGTATGGTGCGGATGGTGTTCTGCTGACCTCGACTGCGGATGTTGTGGATCGGTGGAGGGAATACTTCGAAGACCTCCTCAAACCCACCAACACGTCTTCCTATGAAGAAACAGTGCCTAGGGAATCTGTGTTGGGCTCTCCTATTTCTGGGGATGGGGTGGCTGAGGTAGTTAAAAAGCTCCTCGGTGGCAAGGCCCTGGGGATGGATGAGAGCCGCCCAGAGTTCCTTAAGGCTCTGGATGCTGTAGGGCTGTCTTGGTTGACAAGAACTCTGCAGCATTGCGTGGACATCGGGGGCGGTACCTCTGAATTAGCAGACAGGGGTGGTGGTTCCTCTCTTTAAGAAGGGGAACTGGAGGGTGTGTTCCAACTATCGGGGGATCACACTCCTCAGCCTTCTCGGTTAGGTCTATTTAGGTGTACTGGAGAGGAGGCTATGCCGGATAGTCAAACCTTGGATCCAGGAGGAACAGTGTGGTTTTCGTCCTGGTTGTGGAACTGTGGACCAGCTCTATAGTCTCGGCAGGGTCCTTGAGGGTGCATGGGAGTTTGCCCAACCAGTCACCATGTGCTTTGTGGACTTGGAAAAGGCATTCGACCGTGTCCCTCGGGAAGTCCTGTGGGGAGTGCTCAGAAAAGTATGGGGTATAGGACTTTCTGATTGTGGCGGTCCATTCCCTGTACAATCAGTGTCAGAGTTTGGTCGGACACATTTCCAGTGAGGGTCGGACTCCGCCAAGGCTCCCCTTTGTCACTGATTCTGTTCACAATTTTTATGGACAGAATTTCTAGGTGCAGTCAATGCGTTGAGGGGATCCCGTTATGTGGCTGCAGGTATAGGTCTCTACTTTTTGCGGATGATGTGGTCCTGATGGCTTCATCTGGCCAGGATCTTCAGCTCTCACTGGATCAGTTCACAGCCCAGTGTGAAGCGACTGGGATAAGAATCAGCACCTCTAAGTCTGAGTCCATCTCCGGGTTGGGGAGGAGACCCTGCCCCAGGTGGAGGAGTTCAAGTACCTTGGATTCTTGTTCACGAGTGAGGGAATAGTGGATCGTGAGATTGAGAGGCGGATCGGTCTTCAGTAATGCGGACGCTGCATTGATCCATTGTGGTGAAGAAGGAGCTGAGCCGGAAAGCAAAGCTCTCAATTTACCGGTCCATGTACGTTCCCATCCTCACCTATGGTCATGAGCTTTGGGTTACGACTGAAAGGACAAGATCACGAGTACAAGCGGCCGAAATGAGTTTTCTCCGCCTGGTGGCGGGGCTCTCTCTTAGAGATAGGGTGAGAAGCTCTGACATCCAGGGGGAGCTCAAAGTAAAGCCGCTGCTCCTTCACATGGAGAGGAGCCAGATGAGGTGATTCGGGCATCTGGTCAGGATGCCACCCGAACGCCTCCCTAGGGAGGTGTTTAGGGCACGTCCAACCGGTAGAAGGCCACAGGGAAGACCTGGGACATGTTGGGAAAACTATGTCTCCCAGCTGGCCTGGGAACGCCTCGGGATCCCCCGGGAAGAGCTGTCCGAAGTGGCTGTGGAGAGGAAACTCTGGGCTTCCCTGCTTAGGCTGCTGCGGATAAGCAGAAGAAGATGGATGGATGGATGCATAATGCTGTTATTTTTCCCTCTACTTCCTTTTTGCCTCCATTTACCACCACTCCTCTGGTCCGAGCTTTGGCAGGATTGTTGGTTTTACTTTGCTGTGCTTTTTTAAAAGACTGTTTTCTCTTTGTGCACTTCATTATTGCACATTTGTTCTTGTCCTTAATGAAGAAGACTCTTCCCTGCACTTTGCAGGTCGTGACAATTACAGTGGTATACATCTGCGCTGCATCGCTAATATTATTTCCCTTTTTACGATAACCAAAATGTTTATAAAACCTACTACCAAGAATACATCTCTGAAATAAAGGTAACACAACATAAAAAATAAATAATCTGAAGCGATGGCTTTTTGCCATAACGCTAAAGGGGCAAATTATGTTTTACAGTTCAGGAGGCAAATTAAGTTTTACAGTTATACATCAGAGTTTGCATACTACTGAAGATAAACAAACTGGTCTAACACAGAATGTGCCTGGTAGGAAAAAGCAAGAGCTTGTTGAAAAATACTTATTTTCAGATTCCATATATTAAATCTTGCTTAGATTTAACTTTTAGTAGTGTATGTAATGTATTTATACGCAAATAAATATAGGTTACTTAAAGATCAAATTAAGTCATATGACATCACTGTTGACATGTGTGGATGACTATATATGTTCATCAGCATGTAGCGTAGCGCTGCACTACTGCAAAATATCATCAGAACATTAAAGGGGAACATTATCACAATTTCAGAAGGGTTAAAACCAATAAAAATCAGTTCCCAGTGGCTTATTTTATTTTTCGAAATTTTTTCAAAATTTTACCCATCATGGAATATCTCGAAAAAAGGCTTTAAAGTGCTTGATTTTCGCTATCTGTAAATCCACCGTCCATTTTCTGATTCAAACTCGGATTTCAGCGCCTTAAGCGATTCAACAGATTACGCATGTATTGAAACGGATGGTTGGAGTATGGAGGCAGAGAGCGAAAACGAAATTGAAGTAGAAACTGAAGCTATTGAGCGAATAGCTATTGAAGCTATTCGGCGATCGCCTTCTAACCAACGATTGCACTGGAGCAACTTAAATCCGTCGATTGGTAAGTGTTTGTTTGGCTTTAAATGTGGGTGGAGGGAAAGACTGGTTGCAAATATAGCTACAAATGTAAAAAAAAGCTAGCCTAAATAGCATGTTAGCATCGATTAGCTGGCAGTCATGCCGCGACCAAATATGTCTGATTAGCACAAAAGTCAATAACATCAACAAAACTCACCTTTGTGATTTTGATGACTTTATCTTTGGAAATGCATCTGCTTTGAGTGTCGCAGGATATCCACACGTTTCTCTGTGCCATCTCTGTCGTAGCATTGCTGGTAAAATGTGCAGACCAAACAAGGCATCGATTAGCATGCCGTGCTAATCGATGCACACTCCACGTAAGACAACTTGAATCCTTCCCTGATCGTGTTGTTTCACCCTCCGACAACACACCGACGAGGCATGATGTCTCCAAGGGACGGAAAACAGTCAAAAAAACGGAAAATAACAGAGCTGATTTGACTCGGAGTTTGTAATGTGTTTGAGAAAATGGCGGATTGATTACCTATGTGACGTCATCGCTCCGAGAGCGAATAATAGAAAGGCGTTTAATTCGCCAAAATTAACCCATTTAGAGTTCGGAAATCGGTTAAAAAAACATATGGTCTTTTTTCTGCAACATCAGGGTATTTATTGACGCTTACATAGGTCTGGTGATAATGTTCCCCTTTAAACATTTTAAACGAATACATGTCAGTGTCAACCCAAGCTGTAAGTATCATTATCTTTCTAAAGAAAGAAATGCATACAATTCGATAGGCCGCAGTGAACCAGCATCAATGCAGAAAAAAAATGTGTTCTCTCTTTAGGTAAAAGTGGAGAAAAGCTTCATAGTGGTCAGCAGCCATTAGAGGTTCAAAACTGCAAGTCCCAGCACCAAAAAACGACATCACGAGTCGAGTCCACTTCAAAAGCACCGGCTCTGACTGACATCGTGGAGGCACTGCTGGAGGTGGAGGAGTGTAATAAAGAACATGAGAAACATGCGCTGGCCATACAGATGAGGCTGCAAGAAGGCGAGGTGAGTGTTCACACACACTAGAACAAGACTGTAAGAACATTCAGCACAGACTACAACTGGAGTCTTTGTGTTTTATACTGTGGGCTCTGATCATCAACATCTGGACCAGTTGTCCTAAGGGAGTTAGGAGAGCGATGGCTCTAATGAGAACCAGAGTTCCTGTTCAAATACAAGCAGTAGCACTCCCCCCTTACTTCTCTTCTTCCTAATATCTACATTTTTTTGCCTTCATTTCCTGCAGCAGTTGTATGTCTTCTGCTTTGAATTGCTATGAACTCTACACTCCCGCAGCTTCCTCCTCCCCCTCATCTTTTATGATCCCCTTTGCTCGACACCACATCTGAGAAGCATGTGCAGCAGGGAGCTCCCCCCGAGCCCCTGTCGTTCTTTAAGACCAAGGAGGTACTTCAGCCTCAGTGGCAGAGAGCAACGGAGGGACCGCAGGAAGCACAGAGGAAGATGAGCTCGGCCAAATTGGACTTTCTGTGCATATTGGAGTGGTGTTGAGAAAGAGAAAAAGAGGTAGGGGAAGAAAAAAGGGAGTCAAGCTTGGCATCATTTGAGTTATTCAGCTCAGCTTGAAAAAGTCTGCCTGGACTCAGAAACCACACAGGGCCTCTCGACACTGTCAACAACTGCAGCGTGGATGGTCTGCGAGACCAATCCAGAAGTGCTAGGATTTATACCTGTTGACACTGGACTCTGTCACACTCCTGGCTCCATGCAGCATTGCACGTCGATTGTACCCAGCATTAAGAGCTAGGGCTGAAACAATGGGCCTGCACAATGGAGAATGACATTGACTTCTACAAACACTTTGCTTGGCTTAGAAAGGTAGGACGACATCGGCATCCATGACCCCCTCTTGGGCTACTTTTGCATACAAACTTGCTTATCTTTCTACTTTTTTGTCCCTACAATGAGAGAAACGTGTGTGTTGTTACAAGATGTAGTGATGAATTATTGTTTAGTCGAGAGAAGCTGATGCAAGACTGTTCTATTTTAAACATATGTCATTTACGAAACTATGCGTGTTGGAAAGATGACCGGATGTGCAAGTGAGCTTAGATCACTTCCTGCCACTCAAAACATAAACATGCGTGATATAAGTCAACACATGGCGCCATTAGACGCTCATTAGTCAGCCAGCTGCATCCATTTGGTTACAAAAATAAACTGTCAGAATGACCATTTGAGCACATTTTGTTTCATTTGGAGCACAACCCTAAGCAGAATTATATTTGGAGAATGTTTACACTATTTGATTCAAATTTTAATTTAATTATAATAATTATAATATGAAATTGCTTATTTGGACTAAAACATGTTCATGAGAAAGTATTTGCTCAATATTTAATTGTTTTTTTGAGCAAAATAACACATTTAAATAATTAAAAGAGGAACTAGAAAACCTTCGAGACAACCATAACAAAACCCATTATATCTGCCTCACAGAGCAGTGCAGAGGACAGTATCTCAATTAAAGGGGAGTCTGACTTATAAATGTTGTGAAATGTTGGATATTCAAGTCAAACATTCCAAAGCATCAACTCATACAGTTCATGCACTTGGGCGTGAGCTTGTAGTTTTGGATGCCTCTTACTGTGGTGGTTTGCAGTCTGGCTACATTGTGACATCACAGCGAGACGGACATACTAATTTAGAAATTAAGTCACAGCCAGATGTGGGTGATCTCTGTATGAGGCCAGCTGAGTTTGAGGAAACACAAAAGCTAGAATAAATTGATCATTTTCATCCATTTTTGTCATGCGCACAATAACACCAATATGCGACGGGCAGTGACATAAATGCTGCTGTGAGTTCTTTATTGATCCAGAGTGGGAAGGTGTACCTAATTTGGTGACCGGGTGAATATATGCAGTATAATGTTTGAGAATGTTATCTGTGTCACTGTAACAAACAGCGATAATGACATTTAAGATATTTATTTACAGTATACATTGTACAAATACTTTTGGAGCGAGTGAGGCGGGTTTCATTTGCAATCTGGGAACACCTGCACAAACATTTTGCAGACATATGCTTAAAGTAGGTTACAAATGTGACTGTGGAGCAAATGTTAGGCAGAATATACTCCAATACACGTTACATGGTATGTAAGTAAGTAAGTACATTTTATTTATAAAGTGCTTTTCACAGATAAAGTCACAAAGCACTTTGCAAAACATAAGTGAAGTAAATCAACAATTAAATTAAAACAACGGGGGCAACATCATAAAAAGGATAAAAAGTGGATTGAAAATGATTGTTAAAAGTTGCATTAACTAAAATCTTTACAAGACCACAATGAAGTGTTTTAAGCCATTTTTAAGGGAACATGTGCTTTTATATTATTATCAGTGATGGAGCAGGAAAGGGCTTGGAATATGTTACCGGTAAATTGTTATATGAAGCGTCCTGTCATTGATTAATTTTTAAATGCCCTTTTTCACAAAATAATGGTCCCCCATCAATCGCCGGGCCCTACTCACACATATTTTCTACTAAAATATACTGAACGTAACTTTCTGCAAATTTGGTAATGATATACAGGACTTCATACTAGAGGAACAACTGAAAATAATTTCTTGAACTGAAGGCACCAGATATGCATTCATTTTCTTTTTAACATTTAACTGTGGTGTCAGTAAGAACATTATATGAGAAAGTAAACACCACTAATCATCATCAGTTTTCCACTTTGTCGGCCTCATTGGTTCCAGTTGCTTCAGCCTTGTTTTGTACACATTTAGAGGTGTATTGGACCAAAGAAATGTTGATGTAAATCTGAAATTGAACAACTTTCACTAATGTTTTGGAGTGCTTGATGAAGTGAACATGAAATGTATAGCTCTCCTTTGACCATGGTATATTTTCTACAACATATATAGCTAAGCAGAGTTTAACTGAACAGCAATAAGGAACAAACTGTTCAGTCATCATTAATACCGCTTACATAATGTATCATGGCAAAAAACAAGTGTAACAAGCAGCTTGTGTGGTTTAAATGAAAACTACACTAGAATGTTTCCTACAACCACGGTTGTTCAAAACAACGTTTTTGACTCAGTGGCAATGAAGGAACCAGGTTGTTATGGTTTTAATTACTTGGTTTTGAATGCTCAAACAAGATCTAGAGGACTCAGACTTAAAAGTACACAACAATATAACAAACATTGACACATACCTAACAAAATAATCCATGTTAGATTGATTCATATTGGAATTTGTAGTTTTTGAAGCCAAAAGGCTTTTCAGAAAATACCTACCTACTGCCCAATCAAATGCCTCTCGGACACCTTTTTTTTAATAAAATTATTTCAAACCACGAGGGATGTTTGGTTGAGGCTGAAGGCTCATCTACATAATGTTTCCAAGAGTGTGGTTTCGTGAAGCTTTCTGAAAAAACTTGGCTCATCGGCCAGCGATCATACCTCTCTTGCACACTGATCGTTCCAAAATAGCCCTAAATACACAGGAAGCCCTGAGGCTTCCAACTCCCCTAATAAGATTAAATCAAATGTTTCATAAAGTTTGAGTACAGGATTAGTTGCAGTACACTTCTGAGAAACTCTCCAAGTCCATTTTAACTGCAAACTGCTGGAATGTTTTTTTTTTTTTTAAAGAAAACCATATCTGACCTATCTGTAGAACTGTTCTGTGTCAGCAGTGCACTTTCTGAACTCAATAGTTGACTTGCATATTTCAAAGGTAAACCACCAGTCTTCAGACCGCAGTGAGTCCTACCAGGAGCGTTTATCACGTCTGGAGGGAGACAAAGAATCTCTCATTCTGCAGGTATGACCGCTTTTTATTGTTTATTTTGTTTAAAATTACTTTTTTTTTGTGGAAAGTCCAATTAACCCTGAACAAGAGTTGAGAAAAACAAGGTAAAAGTGCAAAGTTAACTCACAATGTTTCGTAACAATTGTGTGTCTGATTCATGGTCTAAGTAGCGGAAATAAAGCGCGACTATAGGTTAAGTGCTGTTAAAACACTAACGTGTTTGTGCAGAGTGTAAGGTGAACGTTTAGGAATGGCTGAATAAGTGCATACCACAGACAGGTTAAGGCTAGAACACCGGAAAAGGAACTGTATGTGTGAATACAACTGCCCTGTTTGTTTACTTAGTTCTCACATAAAACATTCCTCTGGGAAATCTACTCCAATTGACTGGTACAGCCTGTGCTGTAACTCGCATGTTGTTCTTAAGTGCCCTTAATAGCTTCTTTGCCGAGTTACAATAAGCTTACATAAACCATTCTAACAATGCACAGGCCGCTTGCACTAAGGCACATGTCATTAAGTATAATGAAGAGGTTGACATTTCAACCAAAAAAATGCACATTCACCGAATTACTTGAATTGCAGTAATGTAAAACATGATGCATGTAGAACATTATTTTAATATTTTAAACAAAAAAACATTATGCAAAATGCGACGTAGAACATTATTTTAATATTTTAAACACAAATCATTTATGCAACACATGCATGCAACAGTGGAACCTCTAAAGTAGAACACAATTTATTATATTAAAGCAGGGCAAATAAAAGAAATATAATATTTTAAAACATGTTTTTAACAACCGTAAGCACGTATTTTACAGTGCAGTAGGAAAGGGTGATCCTGGGTGGAGCTCTCATTTGCCAATGCAGTCTGCAGAAAATGATGGAAATCGCCACTCTACATAGCAACGGGTGCTGTGGCCACAGTTGAAATTGCCACCAAACACATTTTAAGCTATTCAACACTGTACTGTCATCTGGCGGGCTTAAGTGGATCGCGCAACCCCACAATTGGCCACCTTTCAATTGTCTGGAAAACCGCGACAAATGGGGCCATCTGAATCCACTTGTGTAGTAGTAAGTAATGTTAAGCTGTCACGGAAATCTAAAAGTAAGTTTCTCCTACACTGAGCCAACTCTTAAGGTTAAAGGTATGCGTGTATTAAAGCACATGCAAACTTGATAGCACACCTAACGCTGATCTATTACGCTTGTACACAAAGGCTTGCATCTCTTAAATGAGAAAAAATAGAAAGTGCAATCCATCTAGCCTATCTGTCTAGGTCAGGGGTCAGTAACCCGCGGCTCCGGAGCCGCATGCGGCTCTTTAGCGCCGCCCTAGTGGCTCTCTGGAGCTTTTCCAAAAATACCGTATGTCCTTGAATTGCCGCAGGGCATATAGTATGCCACAGGGCATATAGTATGCGCCTGCTTTGAATTACTGAATTACAAACTCCCTTCGCAAAATAATTAGCGCATGCTTAGTATTATCGCCTGGTCAAACTCGTAACGTCACAAGGGGGCTGATTTCAATACCTGTAATTTGAAATTGCATAAAGGGAAGAAGATTAAGAGCTATTCAGTAGGATTTAAGGTCCAAGCTTACATCACACTCAAATGTTTACTGCATGCCTTTGGTAAGTGCCAGATTGAGAAGAGGTTTTAAAATAATTAGCAGATGCTTATTTTTACCGCATGCCTTTGGTAAGCGCATGAGTCAGAAGAGGTTTTGAATTAATTAGCGCCCCAGCGGCAATTCAAGGAAATACGGTATATGAAAAATGGAAATGATGAAGGGGGAAAAAACATATTGTTAGTTTTGATTTGGTTTCTGTAGGAGGACAAATATGACACAAAACTCCCTGATTGCTATAAAGCACACTGTTTATATTAAACATGCTTCACTGATTCGAGTATTTGGCGAGCGCCGTTTTGTCCTACTAATTTTGGCTGTCCTTGAACTCACCCTAGTTTGTTTGCATGCACAACTTTCTCCGACTTTCTAAGACGTGTTTTATGCCACTTCTTTTTCCGTCTCATTTTGTCCGCCAAACTTATAACATTGTGCATAAATGCACAAAGGTGAGTTTTGTTAAAGTAATTGACTTGTGTGGTGTGCTAATCAGACATATTTGGTCACTGCATGACTGTAAGCTAATCGATGCTAACATGCTATTTAGGCTAGCTATATGCACATATTGCATCATTATGCCTCATTTGTAGCTATATTTGAGCTCATTTAGTTTCCTTTGAGTCCTCATAATTCAATTGATATCTCATGACACACTATCTGTATGTAATATGGCTTTTAATTTTTTGCGGCTCCAGACAGATGTGTTTTTGTATTTTTGGTCCAATATGGCTCTTTCAACATTTTGGGTTGCCGACCCCTGGTCTAGGTGAATGTGCAGAATATATGTTGATCATCAGAACGGCCACAATAAAAGGAAATGCAAATATAATAATTTTGCGCTCACTAGTGATTTATCGAGGCTTAAACTTTTCTGTAGGAAATATATTATTAACTGCAATATGCATTTGCTTGTGTCTGGATAATTCATTAGTTATGGCCGGCATCTCCCAGACCGCACCTTTAGCGCACTAACAAATGGGTTCTGTTATGGATCACACTGCAGGACAGCTTTTAAAATGCCCAGAAAAAAGTCGCACATGGTACTTGGTAGTCTGCTGCATGTTTCAAAACAAAAAGCCACAGGTAGGACCATGTCAACAATACTGTGGAATGAAATGAGTGTCTCCATGGTGACAGCCACGTAGTCCACACGGAATCCTTATTTTAAAGGCCTACTTAAACCCACTACTACCGACCACGCAGTCTGATAGTTTATATATCAATGATGAAATATTAACATTGCAACACATGCCAATATGGCCGGTTTAGTTTACTAAATTGCAATTTTAAATTTACCGCAGAGTTTCTTGTTGAAAACGTTGCGGAATGATGACGCCTGCGTGTGACGTCACGGACTGTCAGGAAATATTAGCGCAGCACTATTTGCGGCTAAAAGTCGTCTCTTTTCATCGCGCAATTAAACAGTATTCCGGACATCTGTGTTGCTGAATCTTTTGCAATTTGTTCAGTTAATAATGGAGTACTCAAATTAGAAAGATGGAGTTGGGAAGCTTTAGCCTTTAGCCACACAAACACACGGTGATTCCTTGTTTAAAATTCCCGGAGGTGAAGCTTTACTATGGATCAGACCGGTCAAGCGAACATGGTTCCTGACCACTTGTCAAACGGCAGGTTTCGGTGAGAAAATTGTGTTAAACTCCACGGATCTCTTACTGGAGATCTGTGGAGTTTGCGCTGTCCTTGTATCTGACGTCGACTTCCCTCAGACACTGGCCTCAAGACACCCGTGGACACACCCCTCCGACTATCAGGTACTATTTAATCTCACTAAAACACTAGCAACACAATAGAAAGACAAGGGATTTCCCAGAATTATCCTAGTAAATGTGTCTAAAAACATCTGAATCCGTCCCATTGCAATCACCTTTTTTTTTAAACTTTATTTATTTTTAATTTTTTTCTAGTCCTTCGCTATGAATATCATCATCCACTAATCTTTCATCCTCGCTCAAATTAATGGGGAAATTGTCGTTTTCTCGGTCCGAATAGCTCTTGCTGCTGGAGGCTCCCATTAAAAACAATGTGAGGACGTGAGGAGCCCTCACCCTTGTGACGTCATCGTCTGCGACTTCCGGTAAAGACAAGGCTTTTTTATCAGCACCAAAAGTTGTGAACTTAATCGTCGATGTTTTCTACTAAATCCTTTCAGCAAAAATATGGCAATATCGCGAAATGATCAAGTATGACACATAGAATGGACCTGCTATCCCCGTTTGAATAAGAAAATCTCATTTCAGTAGGCCTTTAATTGGACGGTTTGTACCACTTTGGCACTTGTTATACATGGTACACACAGTCTCAGTTAATCACCCATAACACTCCCACTATTAGTACATGGAACTTAATAGTTTGTACACTCTATTTAACATGTATTAATCATATCTTAGTAGTTCACACCATAAACCTTTTTTTAATGATGATTAATTATGGAAGTATTAATGTAGCGAAATTATTTGCAAATTTGTGTATCTCAATTTGCGCACGTGTAATCCAATTTGCATGCATGTGTACTAATTTGTGCATCTGTATATCGATTCGAGTGTGTGTATTCATTCACTGGGCCTGCATTTAATCAACCACGGAAGACACTACACAATTCAAACCAATCAGACACAACGTAAGGCAGGTTTTGGCATCTCTTAGATCAGGGGTAGGGAACCTATGGCTCGGGAGCCAAATGTGGCTCTTTTGATGACTGCATCTGGCTCTCGGATAAATTTGAGCTGGCATTGCTTAACACGATAAATAATGAATAATTCCACTTGTAATCACAGTGTTAAAAATAATGTTCAAAATATAAAATATTCTCATGCATTTTTAATTTATCCATCCGTTTTTACCGCACCTGTTCAAGAAGTTGCGTTAATGGTAAGAAGTTATTTATTTATTATTGGTTAGTGTGGAGCTTGCCCTCCTGGGGGTTCTTCAGACCACCAAGCACCGACATGAGAGCCTGTTTCAGGGTTACAATATTGTTTTATTTTCAATAAGTCCCTCAGTTGCTTTCCAGCAATTGTATTTTTTTCTTTCGTTTTTGCTCGCGCTCTGGCTCCAGCCCCAACCCCGTCTCTCCTCCTGGCTGCTGCTTATAACAGAGTGACAGGTGAATAGATAACAAGGCCCAGGTGGGCCGTCTATGCACCTGTCGCTGATTTAGAGGCCGGTCCTCAGTTCACTGCAGGCCCACAGGACACGCCCCCTCCACAGTTACCTTCAGAATAAGAATGTTATTACAAAGAATAAGAGACCTATTATACTCAAGAAATGTTGGTCTTACTTAAAAATGCACGTGTTTAGTTGTGTTCAGTGTTAAAAAAAATATTATATGGCTCTTACGGAAATACATTTTAAAATATTTGGCTTTTTGGCTCTCTCAGCCAAAACGGTTCCCGACCCCTGTCTTAGATGTATGTTGTTTCTGACTGGTTTAAATTGTGCGGTTGGTTAAATGTAGGCACACCTCAGAAACACACACGCAGATTGTATTGCACGCACAAACTTTTGAATGTGCGCGCACAAGTTGTATTACACGCTTACTAAGCCGGATGCGCTCGCTCAAATTGTACACGGCAGAAGTGTCCCAAAAGCCACGTGTAAAAAAAGAAAGCCAATAGTTCCTGCTTCTTGCAGACAATAGATACACACGCACAGATTGTATTATGCGGATGCACTTCAGAAAGCGAGCACAACGTGATGGACAAGTGTATGTACCACCTGTCCTATACAGACAGGTAGTACAAACTTTGGTGTTGTGTCATCTTGACATTTGCAGCAAAATGTTGTCCTCTGCCCCTAAGTGTGAGTTACAAAAACTACAAATTATCCAAAACAAAGCAGCTCGACTTGCTCTTGGGTGTAGTTATAGAGTTAGTGTTGACCATATGCACGAGGGTCTTAAATGGGAGAAAGTTATCAACAGGTTTTCAAAAAACCTATTGTTATTCATAAGAAATGTTATTTTTACCCATTGTCCTATAGATATTGCTAGTCACGTTGGTTATAGTTCTGGCATTCATAGGTAGGGCAGCAGAACCTCATCTCAAAGACTACTCACATTGCCACGCGATGAAAGTCACTGTACTGTATAGGGTTATTACTTTGTGGAATACTCTTCCTTTGCATATAAAAAATACACCTAGTGAGGTAGGATTTAAAATACTTCTAAAGATTTATCTGCGTTGAGATCCTGTTTTCATTAATTGTTTTTGCCTTTGCCTTGGTTCTAACTGTATATTTTATTGTTGTGTTTCTATACAGGTGTTGCACTATGATAATGTATGTTTTGTTTTTGTATTAAGATTGTATCTTGAGTATGTTATGGTAACTTATATTTTAATGAGAACCCCAGGAAGACTAGTCTGCTGCTTATGCGTTGGCTAATGGGATCTAAATAAACAATTAAACAATCAATTAAACAGACGGAGATACACGTTTGCAATTAATTTTGCTACAATAAAACTTTCATAATTAACCAAGATGTAAAGAGTTGCGCTGCAGATGCACCATGTGCTTCTCAGTTTTTAACCGTCTTAGTGTAAAAAAAAGAAGTATATAATAGCAATATAATATTACAAAAAAGACTAATCTGGATCGGAATCAGAAATACTTCAATAACCCCTGAGGGGAAAATAAAATGTTCAGCACAATCCCATTCAAGAGCAGACAAACATTACAAGGCTACAGAATAGGATCACTGACAGGTCTGCATACCTCCGGCACCCCTTACAAAAAAGGTTTGAAACAGGTAAACGCTGGGGAGGGGGCCCCTAGAGAGGAGGTCCAGACTGAGGCCAAGGAAGAAAAACAACTCATAGCCATAGCACACAAGCATAAGCATGTATCTTTGACAACAATTGTTGGACTATTTGCCATTTTTTGTTTCCTTATTTTTTATTTCCACTGGTCCTCATCCTCGTGCCCTATTTTAATCATTTGATGCTTGCCAAACTAAGGTTGATGGATGGTCGGTGATCAAAGGTTTTAGAGGCATTTTTTTTCTAAACCTCTTGCTCAAATTCTCATTTGTGGTTCCACTGTTCCGGTGCCTTATTTCCTTAGGTTGGTGTGCTGACAGACCAGGTAGAGGCTCAGGAAGTAAAAATCAGCGACCTGCAGAGTTCAGTGGTGAAGCATCGACTCAAACTCAACGCCACAGAGGAGATGCTGCAACAGGTACAAGAACCGAGCTCATCTGCCACTGGTTCAAACTTAGGAGTTTTAGCAGAAGAGAGGTTGTTATATGAACATTATAATGAGGGAACTATGAGAGGACTCTGCTCTAGTCAAAATAACTTCCTCCTGCAGATTCAATCTTTGCTCATACGGTTTACTCCCTGGGAAAACATTCCTAGCTGTTGGTCACCTCGGCAACCCAAATATTTAGGATGCCCAGACTCATTCCAGGACAGCGTCTCAGGGTCTTTGCCTGCTTTCAGCTGGGCCCGACTGGTCTGTCTGGGCAGGTGATTAGAGCTGCGTGAGCCACACCCCCGTAACCTTTGAACACAAATAAGTCCGTGCATGCCCTCTGACTCTCTCATACAAAGACACGAGAGATTGGAAGGAAAGGAAAGGCTGACGAATGGCTTACGAAAGGGAGGAAAAGCTGAAAAAGGTGGAGAGAAGGGCGGGACGTAGGGTAGGGGTTGTGCTTCATAAAGAGAAAAAAATACTCCACTTGCAGTTATTTGCTCTTGACTTGAACTCCATAAAAGCACTATATGGAAAAGGATATATGACATTTAAATCTACATGAGCCTGGGAACCGTTTGCTACCATGGGGGAAACACTTTGCTCTGCAGCAGGCAGACGTTAAAGTAGGATGAGCCAGGTAATATGCTGAATAAATTGTAACTTATACAAATACTCCTCTCTTCAACATGAACCTAATGATACAAGTGGCCTTGGGTGAGTCTGACATTTTGTGGTTAAATACGCTGTGCAGCACTGTATGGGCAAAGCGTATCAAAGGGCCAGGATAGCTTGCGACGTGGTCATTATGGAGCTTTGGACTTACTTTGGAGCTGTAATATTTTCCATGAAAAAGAAGCCTGGATTTTTTCCAAAGGTGTTGGGGTTTTTTTGTGCACTTTGAGAGATTCAACACCTGCCTGGAAAGATCTAAATTACTGTAACAGTATTTATTTCTGTGTGGTCTCAGGATTGAGTTTGATTGGCATACGTTCAAACTAACAGCTTCATTAACTTCTTAGTTCAACTTGTTTTGCTGCTCTTTCTCAGGATGTTTTTTGTCCCCTGTACCCCTGCCCTCTTTCTCTCTCCTCGCACCCCGCTGTGTATTTAGAGTGAGCTGTGGAATAGGCATTATAAATAGTGGTCATGGGTTGTGTATATTTAGCCGCTGAAACCAGTGGGTTTGTCTGAACAGCCCGTTAATACAGACCTTGTAGCTGGCTGTGCCTCATACTTAATGTCGCCTTTAAGTCGTCATAGCGCCGTGTTGTGTGTGAGCATTCTGTGTTTGTTTTGCTCAGGCCTCCTTCTCACGTGTTTGCTCTACGACAGGAACTAGTACATAGGACGTCACTGGAGAAACAGAAGCTGAGTCTCATGGGGGAGGTGTCCTACCTGAAACTGAAGCTGTCAGACATGGAGGAGAAACCAGGCCAAGGGACAGAGAGGCAGCACAAAGCAGAGGTAGGGCCTTTCAAAAAGACAATACATATTGTTGAATACAGGTTTCAGTGAGATTCGAGCTTTAGTTTCATTGTAAGAGGTCATTGAGTCGTTGGAACTTTTTTTGACTGGAGAACTTAATGCATAAATGAAAGTAAAGCAGCCTGTCCGACACATAACTTAATAGCTCGTTTTGTTTTTACTGAGCTGTATTTTCAAGGAAGAGAGAGTTTAGTTTTAATCCTCTGGGACACTCCTGTTTGGAGAACCTTTGAAAATTCAAGTTGCAGTCAGCCAAGAATGACAAGGCGACACACGGAAACCGGTCCTGTATAGCGGACCTTGTAGTCAGCTGCTGATTTTATGGAAGTCCATAAACACGCTCTGCACAGATGGGAGCGGAACATTCCCAAACAAACTCTGGCACGTGTTGCTCCTTAGTAGTCTCCATGAGTTTTAATTTGTGTTCCCTTTTAAAACCAAATTCTGTATTTTCCTAAAACCGTTGTGTCAGATTACTAGTGGACATTCCGGGCAATCGGTGGTCGCTATGAAACTGAGAGGTATTATAATCAGAACCAGACAGAATGCTGTAATGTTACTGTCAAAACATGGCCAGTCAAAGAGCCTTTGTGTCGTCAGGTGAAAATAGTTTAGGCATAGCAGGGTTGGCATGATAGATGGTGCATGCAGCACATGTGGAGGCTTCACACAGACCGGATGATTTTGTTCCTGGAGGTTGGAAAAGACCCCAACTGCCATTGTGTAGAAAGGAAGCTAATTACTTTTTAAATGCATGTGAACAAAAATGTGTTTGACATTCTAGCAGAAATAAATTGAATAGTTGATAATGATAGCAGACAGCAGTTCCTTTTTGTCAGTGCACTTTCATCAACTGCACTTTCCCCTTGGAACATCTGTTTGGAATCATGCAGGAAAAATCGTCTTTGAACACCTAATATGTGAATTATACTACACAAACACACACGCAGCATGTGGAAGCTAACCCCTCCCTTAAGAGGCAGTAAGCTTCAGTTAAATTTAGCCATGTAGGCACTTCATATCATCTGTCATATTCTCTAGACTGGACCCCATGAGAGACTTCCTCAGCCCACATCGACCATAGCTTGGTCGATGTTTACAACTTTATAACGGACCTCTGGTACAGAGTAGTAGATGATCTCTACAACAAGTAGAATCTATTCACCTACTGTATTTACCAATAACTACGGTGGCAGAGGGGTTAGTGCGTCTGCCTCACAATACGAAGGTCCTGCAGTCCTGGGTTCAAATCCAGGCTCGGGATCTTTCTGTGTGGAGTTTGCATGTTCTCCCCGTGAATGCGTGGGTTCCCTCCGGGTACTCCGGCTTCCTCCCACTTCCAAAGACATGCACCTGGGGATAGGTTGATTGGCAACACTAAATTGGCCCTAGTGTGTGAATGTGAGTGTGAATGTTGTCTGTCTATCTGTGTTGGCCCTGCGATGAGGTGGCGACTTGTCCAGGGTGTACCCCGCCTTCCGCCCGATTGTAGCTGAGATAGGCGCCAGCGCCCCCCCGCGACCCCAAAAGGGAATAAGCGGTAGAAAATGGATGGATGGATGGATATATCTAAAATGATGCCTCTGAATTTGAATGGTTTGTTGGTCAAAGAGTTTTAGAGAAAAACTTTGGTTTTAAAGTCTTAAAACCAGAACAAAATACTAAAGACCTTAACACGACTCATTAGGCATTTAGGAGAATAAAATGCTTGTGTTTTACTGTTTTTCAATCATTTTGAAAAATGATTGAAAGTTGTCCCGTTATAGGGTAGTGTATTGGACGTTTTCTTGCCCAAAATGTTGCCAAGTTGTTAGAATTTTGACAGTTTCAAAGATCTTTCAGAAAGCCCACTTTCAATGCTAATGAGCTGTGTTTGTCCCCAACAGTGTGTCGCTGTAAGAAGCGCTACTGTTGCACTATATACACTTTTTACATATCTGCACTTGCCCAATGTAACAGGTGTCATAAATGTATATCAAATACAACAACATAGCACTAAGGAGTAGGACAGGAGGACACAAGTGTTAGCATGCAAACTAAATACCATGCCTAAAGCTGACCTACTACGCTCATACACAAAACATTGTGTCTCTTAAATGAGCAAAATACAAATCGTAATCCATTTAGCCTGTCTGTCTTTGTGAATATGCAGAATATATGTTGTTCATCAGAACGCTCACAATAATGAAAGGAGGAGATACAAATATAATCAGTTAGTGCTCGCGCTGTGATTTATTAAGGCTTAAACTGTACTGTAGGAGATATATTATTTACTGCAATATGCATTTGCTTGTATCTGGATCATTCATTAGTTATGGTCAGTATCTCCCATACCGCACCTTCAGTGCACTAAAAAGTGGTTTCTGTTGTGGATCGCACTGCAGGACTGCTTTTAAAATTGCCCAGGAAAAGTGGTTATTGGTATAATTATCAGCAGCATGTTTCAAAACAAAATGCGACAGGTTGCATGACAACATGAATGTGGAGGGAAATGTGTTTCTCTATACTGACAGCCGCATAGCACACGCACAATCCTACTTTTAATAGGAAGGTGTGCACCACTTTGGCACTTGTTATAAATGGTACACCCAGTCTAAGTAGATCACCCATAACACTGCCACTATTAGTACATGGAATTTAATAGTTTGTACACTCCATTTAGCACTTATTATGTATCCAGACCCATGTACCTCGTTTTATTGACGATTATTAAGACGTAAGGAGTTGCGCTGCAGATGCTATCATTACACTCAATTTTCAACAGGCTATCGTGCTAGATTAGCATATTTGCTGAACAAAAATAAAAAATGATCAAATTCACAACTCCCACCTTTGTAAATGACTTACAAATAGTTGGCCGAACTTTAGGCTTTATTTTAAGATGTGTTGCAAAGCCTGTAAGTTTTTTTGTGTATCTTTTACAAAGCCATCCTGATTACGAGAATTGACTCCGTCCTAGGCTGGCCACTAAACAGCATTGACAAGTTGGCCGACAGAAGGTTGTTGACGAAGTCGACGTCCATAATGTCCAATCCCTTTCACCCCATCCACGACACTGTGGAGGCCCTGAGTAGCTCCTTCAGCATTAGACTGTCACATTCACAGTGCATGAAGCAACGCTACTACCCACAGCATTAAGACTTTACAACGCATTTATGTCATTACTGTAGTCTTTTTTTGGGGGTGCAATACGGATATTAATGTTAAGAAAGTGTTTTATGCTTATCTTTATATATATTAATAGTGCAATAGTGTGCAATGTTTAGTATTTCATTACGTTTTACTTCTGTTACTGTATGTAAAAACCTGCACTGCAACCATTAAATGTCTCCCTTCTGGGATGAATAAAAAAATATCTATCTATGTATCTATCTATCTATCTATCTATCTATCTATCTATCTATCTATCTATCTATCTATCTATCTATCTATCTATCTATCTATCTATCTATCTATCCATCATCCATCCATCCATCCATCCATCCATCCATCTATCTACCTATCTGTTTATCAATTCATTTATTCATCCATCCATCCATCTGTCTTTATATGTCACATGACAATTTCGGAAGTCGACCATGTCTAAGGACAGCAGAGGATAGTTGTGTACGTGTGCAAAAGGGACTGTACCATGTCTGTAAAATCAACATGGTTAACTTTTGTGATGATTTTGTCTGTACAAATAAAGCAGACCAAGAAAAACAACTACAGTACTATGGTGTACCAGTGTCCACCCAAAGTTGTGGAACAAACGGATGCTAGGAGAGACCAATTTTGTAAAGATGCGAAGAGAGGCAATTGTGGATTGCAAGCCTCAGCCAGAATTTGGATGGGAGGAATGTGGATTACAACCATTTTGTATTTTGTATCAGATATGTATTTCAGATCAACTGTCGCTGACCACATTGACATAATGGCATCTCCTATGATATTGTCCTCCAATTAGTGCCAGTTGTTCTACATAACGCTCTGTCGCTTTGGTATAAAGTTGCTCCCTGTCCAACGTTGTACATATTTTTTGTGGGGTTTTGGCATCATTTGACGTTGACTTGTTGCAGATATTTGACGTTTCAATCTTTGCTCTTCAAGTCTATGGATGTTCTCGTTCATCCACGTCATTCTACCGATTACAACAGAAAGTTCAGTTTCCCCTGTTCGAGCAGGCTTTATCAGTTCGTGCTCATAGACTAAGATCCTTCCGATAGAGTCTAGATGCTGGTGCCAAAGCCGCAACTATTTGTACGTACACAGGCAATGATGCTCTATGTACTTTTGATGAGGAATTGTCTTCCAAAATGGTCCGGCATCTAGTACCTGACCCAAATTGTGGCATTGGTTAAACTCTACATATGGGCAGAGACATTTAACCAGGGGTGGGTCAGAGACAGACGGTATCATGTCCAAGAGGAAGGAACATTGTACTTGATGGATGTTATGGGAACCCAGAACTTAGACTTTTGAGGTTCAATTGTTTTAGACGGAGACAATGCATTGCAATGAATAAACTCAAAAGCTTGAAAATGTAAATAAGATGTAATACAATGGGGTTCAACAGAACAGATAAATGTCTGTTTCTCATAAAAGATAACTCCACATGTCTTCTTTGAAACACTGGTATTTGAACACAGGCAAAAAAATAGTCTAAAACATTGTTTTAATTTCTGTCTCCCACAATGCATCCGGCAGAGCGTTGTCAATTTCATTAGTGAGCTGCAGGAGCAGATGTGCAGGTTTCAGAAGGAGATCAATAGCAAGATCCAGGAGAAAAAAGCCTCTGAGATCCCAGCTGACAGCGGCACACCAGCGCCCTGCCCCGCTACCTCCAGGTCTCCTGAGGACTCGCACGCCAGCCACTCATGTAACGCAGCTACAGAGGTGAAGACTAAACTAGAAGAAGAGAAACCTGCAGACGGACTTGATGAGAATAGCCCAGATGCAGAGCAGCTGCGATGCGATGGAGGAGAAAGTGTATGCACAGCCTGATGCATGACGTGTGACGGTGTGCACGGCATGCTTTGTCTCACTTTGGTGTGTGCGTGCAACCCTTTCACATCAAACCCTTTCACAGATGCAGGACTCCATGTTGATTATCTGCTTAAAGATTGGGGTGTCGTCATTCATGCTGCATGCATACAAAGTGTGTAGTGACAAAACAATGAACTGTTTTGTTTCTAGCCACAATGCTTGAAAGATTCGTAAGCAACATTGTTATTGTAACAAATTGTGTTCCAGGCTTTGCTGAGGGAGCTCAAGAGTCTCAAGGGCAAGGTGGAACGTCTGGAAGATGAGAAGATAGAGTATGAGAAAAGACTGAAAGCCACCAAGGTAGAAAATGCTTTATGAAGAAAACAAAATGATTACTTTATTTTTAAGTATTACTACTTTTGCTAACACTTAACTTTCCTAACTGCTTTCCAACCAATCAGAGGTGCCAGACAGCTAAGTGAGTCACTCTCATTTGATGCACACACACACAGACACACACATGCACACACACTTGAGCTCTTTCAAATATAGTGTAAGAATAGATTTAATAATAGCGTTCACTAATATACTACATTAACATTATACTTTCTGACAACATATTTTGTTCATTCTCACTCTTTGCATGCATTTATATTTTTTCTTAAGCCTTCTAATCTTTCCTCCACTCTGTCACTTTCATGTCATAAGTTTTGTATGCATAAGATAATTAATGGCTATAAAATCAGAACGCTTGTTCTGAGCAAAATTATGTTGGTAAGGTAGGTCAAGTGTTAAAGAGGAACTGCCCTTTTCTTTGGACTTTTGCCTATGGTTCACAATCATTATTAAAGACATGACGATGGACTAACTTTTTTTTTATGCATTCTAATTAGATAATCGTAAATAAAAATCCGCTTACAGCGGGGCCAATGGGAGCACCACTATTTTGCCCATAAAATCCAATAAATAACCATTCAAAAAGCACCAACAATACTACATCTACTTTTCGTGACTTGAATATTAAGCAACAGGGTATCTGCAGGGTCTTGAAAAGTATATTATTCTCCTAAAATCTCATAAAAGGGCTTAAATATGATTTTTAAAGGTCTTAAAAATCTATTGCCGTTATTTTTAATTGAAACATGCTTAAATTTCTGTCTTGCTTTGAAATGTTTTCATTTTTGAGGATGCTATAACGTAACTATACAGCGGAACTAACTGTGCTGCCCAGTCAAAATTGATTGAACACCACTGGCTGACTTCCAAACAAATCTTGGTTTACAACAGAGAGGTTTTTGGTGTTTTTAGTCAGGCTAAACATTTTATTCCAATGTGAAAGAGCTTTGAATAAATTCATATACTTTGTAAGTAATTCGGGCCTCCAATTATTCCTTCAAGTCTTTTGTACTTTGTTGCTTGTATCGATGTGAAATGGGTCTTAAATTGTATTCATTATGGTCTTAAAAAGTCTTACATTTAGCTTGTTGGAACCTGCAGAGACTCTGAGCAAGTATTAGTGATATTGGTATTATAAGCGCTAGCACAAACTTGTGTGCCTTTGTTTACATCATCGACAGAGGTGGGTAGTAACGCGCTACATTTACTCCGTTACATTTACTTGAGTAACTTTTGGGATGAATTGTACTTCTACGAGTAGTTTTTATGCAACATACTTTTACTTTTATTATAGTATATTTATAGAGAAGAATCGCTACTTTTACTCCGTTCCATTTATCTACATTAAGCTCGCTACTCGCTACTTTTTTTTATCGATCTATTAATGTTTGTTTTGGTTAATGACAGAGCTTCAAAGTAGAATCCACGCATGCCTGCGTTTCACCAATCACATGCAGTCACTGGTGACGTTGGACCAATCAAACAGAGCCAGGTGGTCACATGACCGTGATACGTAAAACCCGACTTAAACATATTGACAAGCTTATTCGGGTGTTACCATTTAGTGGTCAATTGTACGGAATATGTACTGTAATGTGCAATCTAATAATAGAAGTTTCAATCAATCAATCAAAAGTAAAAAGGAAAGAAGACACTTTTTATTTCAACCGTACTTCCCGTCAAAAGCCTAAAGACTGATTGCACAGTTCCTGTCTTCACAATAAAAGCGCCGCTCCATCGCGCCTGCTTTAACAAAATAAGAGTCTCCGCAAGCCACAGCAAACAAGCTAGCAAGCTACGGAGTTTGCCGCCAATGTATTTCTTGTAAAGTGTATAAAAACAAATATGGAAGCTGGACAGATAAGAAGCCAAAAACCAACGACTATCATGTGGTATTAGACAGAAAAGAGGAACTTTTTTTCTCCTCCATTTGAAAACGTGGACGTCTGATTCCAATCAATGCAAGTCATCAGAATCAGGTAATAGACCAACTTATATTCTTGTCTTCATGAAAGATAGGAATTCATATGTTAAACATGCATGTATATTCATTAAAACACCTACAACATGTGAACAAAAACGGCAAAATAAATAAATATAAATTATATACTGTATATATAAATGTATATATATATATATATATATATATATATATATATATATATATATATATATGATATGTGTGTGTATAAATGATTTGTGTGTGTATGTATGATATGTGTGTGTATAAATGATATGTGTGTGTGTGTATGTATATGTATATATGAGGTAGATCACCTCGACTTGGTCATTTACTAAGTAATTGATAAACGTTGAACAACTTATTGGGGTGTTACCATTTAGTGGTCAATTGTACGGAATATGTACTGTACTGTACAATCTACTAATACAAGTTTTAATCAATCAATCAATCAATCAAATCAATGAATGCCTACTGAGGCTCAATGTGCCATTTTTTTAATTTTATTTTAATGTACTATTATTTAATATATATTATTGTTTTAGTTGCTTAAGAGATATATATATATTATTGTTTTAGTTGCTTAAGAGATATTCCTGGCTCTGAATTTTCTCATTGCTATTTTTATGTTTTTGTGCATTATTTGTTGCCGTAATGAGGTTACTCATCAGTTACTCAGTATTTGAGTAGTTTTTTAACAACATACTTTTTACTTTTACTCAAGTAAATATTTGGGTGACTACTCCTTATTTTTACTTGAGTAATAAATCTCTAAAGTAACTGTACTCTTACTTGAGTACAATTTCTGGCTACTCTACCCACCTCTGATCATCGAGTGGTCTGCTGATTCTTCACTTCCTTACTCCCTGTAAGTTTATTTTAGATCATAAAGCATGCATCTCACCTGCACAGACGATGTCTGAGTTGGTATGTCGACAAGTTTGTAAACTTTGACAGCAATTTAGAACCCGAATGTGGTGAGGATGAAACCCCCTTTTTTTGTGAGGATTAGGAGTCATTCTTTATCTAAATAGGAAAATATGAACATCCTAGCAGTCGGCATCCTATTGACAGCAGACCTTGTACAGAAAATTATGTTTTATTATGTTTTTTGGCATCTTATCTCATCGTGATGCGTTCACATCATGTAAATAAAACCTCAATTGAAAATGTTTGGATGCTTTTCTAAAAGAACTGAAGGCGGATTTGCGCGGCTCCCATAGGCTCCATTGCAAGCAGACTTTTGATCGCATTTATTTAATATTAGGAATGGGAAAATACAACTACAAAAACATCCTTTGTCATGTAATAATGATTGTCAATGACAGGCAAAATAAAATAAAAAAGTGTAGTTCCCCTTTAAAAAAGTTGTTGATTTGTCTGAATATAGATATCATGATGCTACGGTATGCATTATTTCAGACTCATTTGTTGGTATATTGCATCAGACTATCATGTCAATTTCACTTCAGTCACTCACTAGCTAAAACTAGAAATGCGTGGTTTTAGCAAACCACAAACTACTCCACCAGGTAATACCCAATTCACTTAAGTTATTTAAACTATACCAACAGGTTGCAAAAATAAAGTTTATTTTTTCAAATGACACACTATGAGATAACCACTAGACCACCTGCTCAATGGCCTTGTGGTAGAGTGTCCGCCCTGAGGTCGGTAGTTAGTGAGTTCAAACCCTGGCCGAGTAATACCAAAGACTATAAAACATGGAACCATTACCTCCCTGCTTGGCACTCAGCATCAAGGGTTGGAATTGGGGGTTAAATCACCAAAATGATTCCCGGACAGGTCCCCTCATCTCCCAGGGTGTGAGGGTGATGGGTCAAATGCAGACATTAATCTCACCACACCTAGTGTCTGTGTGACAATCATTGGTACTTTAACTTTTTAGAAAGATATACCATTTTCGTCAAGTACTGTTGCAAACACGCAACTTTAATGTAACCCACATTAGATATACGTGAAAATGTGTCACCCTTGCCTGTTCCCTAGTGCGATACCCCCTGTATTTGTTTGACTTATTCTGCACTCACATGTTCTTGTTGTAGAACTGAAAGAATGGCTGTATAAGTCGACTTTTACACTGCTTAAGCTTACAATTACGACTGTCTGTTGCATACCCAGGTGGAGATCAGCGGCCTTCAACAGCGTCTCCTTAGTAAGGACGCGGAGATTGAGAGCTTGCACACTCAGCTGCTGGCGAGACCACCACTCTCCACTGAGTGCTCTGAGAGAGGTAAGCACAACATCCGGCTTCAGGCCGACAGCACCTGTGGGTTATTCAGCATAATAGAGCCTTTTGCATTCAGTATTTTGCCGTAACAGCAGTTTTAGATTATGTCTACTTTTTTTCTAAGAAAATCAATTCAGGAAGAGGCTAACCACATTTTAAGCTTTTCAGTATTAAAAAAACACATAGTAGGGTTTTGGCAGCCATAAAGGCCAACAAGGCTTTCCAGCACATGATGCCTTTTTGGCGTTCTGAATGATTGAGTGTCCTAACTCTTTTGCAAATAACTAGTGGTTATAATGCTACCTTAAAAGTTAAAGGCCACAAAGCTCGTACACTTTTGGATTTGATCATTATAAATATGCCTGAAAATTGCCAAAAATTAGGTTAAATTATATTTTTACTTTTTATAAAACGTTTTTTATTTGTCATTTCCATTACATATTCATGTGATTCTCTTTACTTGTAGATATTTGTGTGATATCTATAGATACATAAATCAGCAGTTTAACTAATTTCTTATGAGTATTGCTATTAATGTCACATGCTTGCATAGTTAATGGTTGTGTGATCCCAAAATGCAGAGACGTAAGCTGAGGTGCAATTAACAAGTCCTTTCAATTAGAGACAGTGCAGGAACACAAGTTAAAGGAGCAAACAAACAGTTAGTACACGCAGCACAAAGCAACAATAGAAAATGAAGCAGTGTCGAGAGGCAGGCGATTCTGGTGGATAAATCCTCCTGATTGGCAATCAGGGACAGGTGAGGAGGATAGTGTTTAAATGCAGAGGTACTGTCACTGCATAACACACAAAACATACCAAAACAGGAAGCATATAGGAATAAACACTAAACAAAAGAAAACAACAACAAAAAGCAGTCACAGATCGTGACAGTTTAACAGTTATAATTTTTAATCAGGTAGCCTAGGTTTGATTTCGATTAAAAGGTATTGGATAGCATTCATTTTTTATTTATATTAGCAAAGAAACTCAAAAATTTAGGAAATATATGTGCAATTAATGTGTTTATTAACCACCCTTAAATTAGTTTTAATGTTAACAAAAAATGTGTTTTTCAAAACAAACATTTACCCACATTAATGTGTATCGCTTCCTCTTTTTGTGTTGTTAATGTGGTAATTTGAGATAGAGGTGCTTTGGAGAAAAGAGAGTATGAATAGTACTTAATGTCGGTCAACTGTTTTTTTATTTATTTATTTTTTTACTCAAATTACGCATTAAAGAGAGCCAACATGTTGTTTGACGTCATATTAACTTGTTAGCTTCTGCAGCTCCCACTACCGCATCAACTTCCCATTTGCACGTGCACAACTGTATCACTACTTTGACAAACTAACAGAATTGCATTGCAAGAGACACTTCAGGGATTTTTGTCATTCCCAGAATGGGTTAGTTGTGTTAACGTTTTAATCAGATTATTAATAATGATGGATTAGGTCATTTAGACCGCCCTACTTATTAACAAACTATTATCTGTATAAACTCAAAAACTGTGGTTAAAATTAATTGGTTAGCATTTGAAAAACATCAGGTATGGAAAACCAGGAATTGAAAAAAGAAAGGGTTAGTCGTAACAAGACAAATACAAAAATATTTTTTTCATCACAAATAATTTTTTGCCAAGTGTCCATTGTACTGTAACTACATCAGTTCGAGTTACATCATCTCAAATAGAAGTTTCTCCAGTTTAATTTGATGTGTTACATTACTGATAGCTTTAAAGTTAAACTATTTTTGTTTTGCTTTGTGTTGTTATCATGTTCAAAAATAAATAAATACAAAGACGTCATGACCTTATTAAGAAAAGGGAAAAAAATGACAATATTTTCTTATTTCCCAAAATTTTTATAAAAAAAACAGTTACACCTTTTACCAAAATAATGTAGTAACCATATTATTATTATGTTTAATGTACTACTATTATTAACACATATTCATTGATATTACTCGATCATTTTTCGCATGTCTAGAGAGACTGCTTGATGCCTTTGCCTTTTTGTGCAATAATCCTTATGTCTTTTTCAACATCATTTTTTTTCTTTTTCAATTTTAATACTTTTCAGTTCAGTTTATTTTGAACATGCATACAATAAAAAGTAATGCACCACACAATTCCAGTTGTTTCATTGCAGCACAGCCGAAAAGGAGTAGGAAGAAGCAGAGCTTATTTGCTGTATTTTTCGGACTTGAGTCGCAGTTTTTTCATAGTTTTGTGCGACATATACTCCGGAGGGATTTATGTCTGAAATTATTAACACATTACCGTAAAATATCCATCCATCCATCCATTTTCTACCGCTTATTCCCTTTCGGGGTCGCGGGGGGCGCTGGCGCCTATCTCAGCTACAATCGGGCGGAAGGCAGGGTACACCCTGGACAAGTCGCCACCTCATCGCAGGGCCAACACAGATATCAATTAATATTATTTATCTCATTCGCAGAAGAGACGAGGAAAATATCAGCAATCGTCAAATACACGTCAACCAATAAGAATTTGGCGGGGGAGGGTCATGGCAGAAGTGCATTGTGGGTCATGGAACAAAAATGGCTGCAGTTTACAAACTGGACGTAGTGAAATATGCCGCAGAAAACGACAAGAGGAAGCGGCGCATACCTTTGGATTTGGCAGAGTTGTTTAGAAGCGACATCGAGGAAGAAGATTTCATGGGATTTATCGATTAGGAGTGACAGATTGTTTGGTAAACGTATAGCATGTTCTATAAGTTA
Source organism: Nerophis ophidion (assembly GCF_033978795.1). Lineage (NCBI taxonomy): Eukaryota > Metazoa > Chordata > Actinopteri > Syngnathiformes > Syngnathidae > Nerophis > Nerophis ophidion. The sequence continues at coordinate 28,245,076 of NC_084612.1, forward strand.
TGGTTATTTGAATGACTCTAACCGTAATATGTTACGTTAACATACCAGGCACCTTCTCAGTTGGTTATTTATGCGTCATATAACGTACACTTATACAGCCTGTTGTTCACTATTCTTTATTTATTTTAAATTGCCTTTCAAATGTCTATTCTTGGTGTTGGATTTTATCAAATAAATTTCCCCCAAAAAGTGTGACTTATACTCCAGTGCGACTTATATATGTTTTTTTCCTTCTTTATTATGCATTTTCGGCCGGTGCGACCTTTACTCCGGAGCGATTTATAATCCGAAAAATACCGTAATCCTACCCCTTTTCATACCGTAGCAATTTTATCCAATTTCCTTGATCTTTGTAACATAACAGTGAACAAATAAATAATAGTTAAATGATATACCATAGTAAGCAAACAAATATTCTATATATAAATAATCTTTGTCTCAATAAAAAAAATAATAACAGATTTAATTCAAGCAATTAACACATTTAGGTGAAATGCTCTTGGTATTTTGCTTTCTATCCGGGTTTCCACAAAATGATCTCAAATAAAGTAATTTCTGGTGAAAGGCTAAGATATTACTGCAGGTTTGAGGATGATGAGTTGAGAAATGCAGCAGACAGGGTCAGAATCCACCACAGGAGTCAAATTAACAATTAAAAATGGTGTTTCTCTTAATAGACGAAGAGCTGCAAAGGCTTAAGAGTGACATTAAATCCTTGGAAGCGGCTCATGATGAAAAGGTAAGTCAGCATATCTGTGTGCCATTAAATCCAACATATTGTGGGAAGTTAGCCTGCATATGGAGGAGATATCATCGTTTCTAGATGTTGTCATTGCTCACAAGCACCGCCCACCCTCCAATTATAGTACAGACTTGCTTTTGTATTCCGCCCTCCCTGAGAATCTTTTAAAGCCCTGCTGCATGGCGTGGGTCTACATGTGGCAGAACCGCCGAACACACACACACACACACACATACGCACACACATGCACACACACACACACACACACCTCAAGGCGAGCCAACACAGGCAAAGCCACACTTAAATAGGCCTCCATCTGCCAAGCCTAATTTTGGAGTGAGCTGCAGGAGGAGAGCCATAGTGAAGCCAAGCTCGGCCACTACTTCAAAAAAAGAAAGAAAAAGACACACTCCCTGCAGCTGGGCCGATGTCTATACCCTCCCTAGATGCTCTATTGATGTAAAGGCCATATGGTGAGAGGGACATTTGCAGCAGGAAGCAGCATCTGTGTGTTTCTTAACCTAAGATAAACATCTTAATGGCTTTTATTGATCTTGAACATCCTCTAATTCTTATTTATGAAGGACCGGCGGCTTGAAGAGCTCACTTTGCTCTTAAACCAGTGCAGGCAATTCAGAGATCTACCGCACAACACCAGGCAAGGTAATCAACTTGTCCTCTGCATGCATCCTGCCTTCTTCATTTTCCTCATTACATAATCAAAGGCAATCATTCCAGCAAAGTGAAAGCCAACACACCTCTGTTTCCTTTAATAATAATAAAAAAAGATACTTCACACATCCCTTTGTTACTGTAGCTCCACCTGCTGGCCGTTCACTGTCCAACGGAGGGACACATTCCAGCAGCAGTGAGGAAGAGGAGCAGGGCCAGAGAAGGAATGCTGACTCAGCCAGTGCAAAGTCTGAAGATGTCACGTCTGATGTACGTACAAATGATAGCACGGTATAGTATAGCATCGCCTAGTATAGTACAGCATAGTATAGTGTAGTATAGCATAGTATAGCATAGCATATCATAGCATAGTATACAAAGCAGTATTGTATAGTACACTAAAGCATAGTATTGAATCGTAGAGTATTGCGCAGCATAGAATAATATACCATAGTATCGAATAGCATAATATGGTATAGTATAGCACAGAATAGTCTTTTGATTGCTTTGCTTGTATCATGTTCAAAAAAATAAATATAAACGAACAGAAAAAGTCATGATGTTAAGAAAAATCATTTCATAACATTTCAATAATTTTATAGTATAAAAAAATACTGTGGGTAATTTTACCTGAAAAAATGTTGTACAATTATGATAATAGGGGTGTGGGGAAAAAATCGATTCGAAATTGAATCGCGATTCTCACGTTGTGCGATTCAGAATCGATTCTCATTTTTCAAAAAACAATTTATTTATTGTATTTTTTATTTTATTTTTTATTTTATTTTTTTTAATAAATCCAACAGAACAATAAACAGCAATACCATAACAATGTAATCCAATTCCAAAACCAAACCTGACCCAGCAACACTCAGAACTGCGATAATCAGAGCAATTGAGAGGAGACAAACACGACACAGAACAAACCAAAAGTAGTGAAACAAAAATGAATATTATCAACAACAGTATCAATATTAGTTATAATTTCAGCATAGCAGTGATTAAAAATCCCTCATTGATATTATCATTAGACATTTATAAAAAAAAAAAAATTAAACATTTGTGTCACAGTGGCTTAAACTTGCACCGCATCTCATAAGCTTGACAACACACTGTGTCCAATGTTTTCACAAAGAGAAAATAAGTCATACGTTTGGTTCGTTTAATAGTTAAAACAAATTTACATTATTGCAATCAGTCTATAAAACATTGTCCTTTACAATTATAAAAGCTTTTTTTTTTAAATCTACTACTCTGCTAGCATGTGAGCAGACTAGGGTAGATCCTGCTGAAATCCTATGTATTGAATGAATACAGAATCGTTTTGAATCGGACAAATATCGTTTTTGAATCGAGAATCGCGTTGAATCGAAAAAATCAATGTATAAGAATCGATATTGAATCGAATCGTGGGACACCCAAAGATTTGCAGCCCTAATATATATATATATATATATATATATATGTATGTATGTATGTACGTATGTATGTATGTATATATATATATATATATGTATGTATGTATGTATGTATATATATATATGTATGTATGTATATATATATATATATATACATATATATATATATATATATATATATATATATATATATATATATATATATATTAATCCATGTAAAAAATAAATAAATAATATTGATAAACTGTTTCTGTAATATTAAAAAAAAAAATTCTAATTATTATTTTTTAATACGTTTTTATGAATACATGTTTAATGAGCAACGTACAACCTGATTTAAAAGTTATTTATATAATTTTTATGCCAAATAATAAGAACCAGTTTGAATCGAAAATCGATTTGGAATCGTGGAATAAAAATGAATACAATTAATAGTCTTGACACACCAACAGGAAGTGTTTTTAACATTACCTGATTATTTTTTTTATGAAGAGAATTCTGGTCTCAACTTTTTTTAATGTAGGATTTTTTTCCCCAGTTTGTCCGCAATACTTATCTGTAATTCAAGCAAATAACATATTTGAGTAAAATAATCTTGAAATTGTTGCTTATTCTCCAGGTTTCCACAAGCAGCGCTTTCTTTTATCAAACATCACCTGCCTCTCAGAAGGACAATGACTGCAGGTATTGCATGTACTTCCTCCCTGGACGGCATTCAATGCATCAGCACACTTGTTGTTTATTACTAATACTTCTGCTGTTGTCTTCTCAGACAGGAGACACACACATCATCGAGTAGCATGAATGATTTACCAGACGGCCAGAAACAGAAGGTATGCATTTATAGGTTATACTTCACATACACTATAAAGGTAAAATCTGCAGGCAAGGAATGAAGTCATCAGCTCCACAAAAGCAGCTCTGTGAACCAATACCAACACCCCGTAGAGGCCTCTAAATCTTTTTGGACAATTTTATTCTTCTGACTTGGTGGGAACAGTTTAAGGAAGGCACTTTTCTGGTCCAGCATGGATCTATTTATGCCCCGAATGGTACTCTTTCAACAAATATATTCAAGTGTCGTATTCATCAGACCCCAAGGTACTGGATTGTTCCATTTCCAAGAGCAAAACAAGCCCACAGAGAGTCCTCCAAAATCTGTTATTCTACATTACAGTATTATAAACAAAATGATATTATGAAACCAGTTAGGGAATGCGATTTCAGCAATATCATGACCTATAACCTCACAAATGGATACAAAAATGGCCACAAACCCAACCCAAAACCATTTGTATCAATAAGCTTTTTTTTTCCCGCAGGAATGGACGCTGTAATAGCTGTAAAGCAAGAGCCTACTATCATACCAGTGGCGGGCCGTAGGTTTCCCACATAGGCCTTCAATGATGTCCAACTTCAATGATTAGCTCTCAAAATACCATAATTGATGTCACCACATGACCATTGCTGGAAAAATACTATACAGCAGGGGTCACCAACGCAGTGCCCACGGGCACCAGGTCGCCCGTAAGGACCAGATGAGTCGCCCGCTGGCCTGTTCTAAAAATAGCCCAAATAGCAGCACTTACCAGTGAGCTGCTTCCATTTTTTAAATTGTATTTATTTACCAGCAAGCTGGTCTCGCTTTGCTTGACATTTTTAATTCCAAGAGAGAAAAAACTCAAATAGAAATTGAAAATCCAAGAAAATATTTTAAAGACTTGGTCTTCACTTGTTTAAATAAATTAATTTTTTTTTTTTTACTTTGCTTCTCATAACTTTCAGAAAGACAATTTTAGAGAAAAAAATACAACCTTAAAAATAATTTTAGGATTTTTAAACACATATAGCTTTTTACCTCTTTACTCCTCTTTTTTCCTGACAATTTAAATCAATGTTCAAGTAAATGTATCTTTTTTATTGTAAAGAATAATTCATATTTTTTTATTTAATTCTTCATTTTAGCTTCTGTTTTTTCGACGAAGAATATTTGTGAAATATTTCTTCAAACTTATTATGATTAAAATTCAGAAAAAATATTATGGCAAATCTAGAAAATCTGTAGAATCAAATTTAAATCTTATTTCAAAGTCTTTTGAATTTCTTTTAAAAAATGTATTTTGGATAATCTAGAAGAATTAATTATTTTTCTTTGTTAGAAATATGGCTTGGTCCAATTTGTTTTATGTTCTAACAAAGTGCAGATTGGATTTTAACCTATTTAAAACATGTCATCAAAATTCTAAAATTATCTTAATCAGGAAAAAATACTAATGATGTTCCATAATCTTTTTTTAAATTTTTTCCAAAAATATTTGAATTAGCAAGTTTTTCTCTTCTTTTTTTCGGTTGAATTTTGAATTTTAAAGAGTCGAAATTGAAGATAAACTATGTTTCAAAATTTAATTTTCATGTTTTCTCCTCTTTTTAACCGTTAAATCAAGTTGTTTTTTTCATCATTTATTCACTACAAAAAAACTTCCGTAAAAAGAAAAAAAATGTACGACGGAATGACAGACAGAAATACCCATTTTTTTCTATCTATAGATTTTTTTATTAAAGGTAAATATAGCAAATTGGCTATTTCTGGCAATTTATTTAAGTTTGTATCAAACTGGTAGCCCTTCGCATTAATCAGTACCCAAGAAGTAGCTCTTGGTTTCAAAAAGGTTAGTGACCCCTGCTATACAGAAGCACATTTACACACCACTGAGTATTGGAACACCTCAATAGTGTACAAAAGGGGTTATTTTCTGGCACATTTAAAAATCAATAAACCCGTATCAGCAATTAAAATATATCTTATGTGGTACTGTCAAAATTTAAATTGCAAAAAAATATTAAATGTAAAAAATAAAGAAATATAATATTTTAACTCAAAATTTGTAGCACCTATTCAAAGCTGTATAAACCAGTGGTACCCCTCATAGTCGGTGGATTCGAGTGGAAGTGGCGAGTATTTACCCAATTTATTGCCGGGACAGGTGAGCTAGCTTCTGGTGTTGGCCGACATTGTCTCAGAAGATGAAGTTTCTCTTTAAATATCCTTCTTGAAAATGGCCTTGCAAATATATGTCAATGTTTTGTTCTTTTTCTTTGTGGGTTACGGCACAACACTTCCTGCTTCCTGCTAAATTGCAACTTGTAAATGGTAAATGGGTTATACTTGTATAGCGCTTTACTACCTTCAGGGTACTCAAAGCGCTTTGACACTATTTCCACATTCACACACTGATGGAGGGAACTGCTATATTCCATGCCAAATGCAAGGCTTTAACACACACACACACACACATATATATATTTTTATATATATATATATATATATATATATATATATATATATATATATATATATATATATATATATATATATATATATATATATATATATATATATATATATATATATATATATATATATACATATATATATATATATATATATATATATATATATATATATATATATACATATATATATATATATATATATATATATATATATATATGTATATATATATATATATATATATATATAAATATATATATATATATATATATATACATATATATATATACAACTTGTGATTGGATACTCACTTTGGAATGACAAGTGAGTATCCGCTCACAGTGTCGTTAACATCAGGCTACTTAGATAGGCTACTGTCAACAATTTGTCATCGGATTGACTATCGCAACTGTCTATCAACTGTATGTGTTCTCAAATTTGTCCGCTAACGGTTCCAGTGAATATCCAATCACCGGACGCGTAAATACCTCGTTCAACCTTAGGCTACCTAGAAGGCCTTACTGACCACAACTCGTGATCCGATTGGCGATCGCAATTATCTATCTACTGTATGTGCCCGATCACTTACAGTGCTCACACATTGTTTATTCTGAATACCCCGGGCAGATTTCGTATAGTATGGCAACATAAGCTAGCTGAATTCTGATTGGATAAAAAAACTAACCTAAAAACAACAGCACTGGAAGGAGCATAACGTGACATGAAGAGAATATGAATACTTTTAGATATTTAGGGAAAGTAAATTATGATCATGATTTCTGGTTATGTTAGGCCAGCAGAGAAGGCCTTTGCTGGCCCTGACGCCACACCACTGTATCATACATAAGTCAAACCTGTTTTTTTTCTTACTCAGTAATTATCCCTGCTGTATGGCTAGGAAATGACTTATTTAAATGAATCTTCAATGCACCCCTCTCATACTTGTGTGTCCAATTATTGAAAAACCATTACATGCTGATTATGTAAATATAAATGTTGTTTGTTTCTGTATGGTCTTCAACCAGAGAGACAGCAGGAGTCCTATGCTGCCGGCTCGTTCGTCTCCCACTGACAGCAGCACTGAGCGGTCGCCAGATGACAGTGAAGATGGAGACTTCAGCCAATGTAAATACACAGATATTAACAATATTATATTACCAGACAGAACTTAAGAGTATATTTGGAGTGAGCCACTCCTTTTTAACCACAGGTACCACTATACCTTTCATCATCAGTAATTATAGGGACTTCAGACCAGGACTGCTAATGAGATGTTTTTTTTTACCAGTCAAACACGCCCTTTCCCTTTCTATTATGACCACACACATCCAAGCAGTGAAAACCACCTCTGACCTTTACAACTTCCCCTCATTGAGATTTATCTCGACAGAAATAAAGCACACTCCCACTTTTAACCCTACAATAATTATTACCTTCAAACAGACATAAATACTGACTATAAAATACAATTTTTTTAGTACTTATTAAATTGTTTTATACCATGTTTCAGTGAAGTCGGAGAAAGTGAACAACGGCACTGGGACAAACTCACCACCAGGCCAGAGAACCGTGGGCTCACCAGACTATATTAAGACTAACCGGAGCCTCAGGAGGCTGTGGGGGAAGTAAGTGTTGACAAATGCTTCATTATGCATCAAAGCACTAAAGGCCTAAACCAGTGTTTCTTTAACCATAGGGCCAGGGTGCAATGCTAAAATGTATGTTTCTCAGCTGTGATCTGTATGGGCCACAGCGGTACTCAATTGTAATACACTTTTCCAACCACCAATGGCAGTAATGACAAGCTCAAACAAACAGAAGAAGTCTGGAGCTTTTAAGCGCAAAAAATTAGACTAAAGTGGTGAAGCACTTAAATTTTATTGGTGGTTTCCTTAAAAAAAACATATTCATTATTAATATTGTTTATTGTAGCACAAAATAATTGTATGTACATGTGTTTTATTTCCCGTCAATTATTTATGAGTCCCTACATTTGCAGTATATTTGGTTAGTACTTATTTTTATATCAGCCTGACCTAAACCTAAGGTTTATGTGCTATATAAATAATAGTCTTTGTGACTAACATTTGGGATAGTCACCATATCATCTGACAAGGTTAATCCTGTTAAACTTTAAGTAGGTTAAATACAATTATTGAATACAAATACATTCAAGAACATGGTTACTATTTCAGTGTTAATATTTGAGTAGGCCCTGAAAGTGGAACAGTTGGGCCCCGGGGTCAAAAATGTTAAGAACCCCTGGACTAAATCATACGGGTTTGCATGTACTAAAACATGTGCAAATTTAGTAACACACGCAAAGCTAATCTACTAAGCTTGTGTGCTGAGTATTGTGTCTTTTAAGTGAGCAAAATAGAGTCCAACCCATTAAGCATTTGTCTTCACATATATGCAGAATATATGCTGCTTATCAGAATGCCCATAACACTGGGAAGAGGAGATGCAGATATAAACATTTGATCAAGAAATAAACAATTTATCAAGACTCAAATTGTCTGTTTTTGCATCTATATATAATATATTAGAAAGGTACTGGCACTAAAAAAATCATTGTGAGGAGGCAACCTAGATGTGTGTGTCAACATATGGACTGTCAGAAATAATAAAATATTGACGTTACCTATTCAGAAATTAGTTTTATAACTGCTGGATGATTTAATAGGCTGACAAAAATGTTTCAAATTGATACGTTTTGATGTTTTTTTAATGACGTTTGTTTTTCTCATATAGGACAGTGGTTCTCAAACTTTTTTCACAAAGTACCACCTCCCAAAACACTTGGCTTTCCAAGTACCACCGTAATGACCAACATTAATATGCAGTGGTGGAGTAGGCCTAAGCATTCATTAAAAACAAGACAGAGGTTTCATAAACCAATTATATTTGATAGTTGTGGCTACTGTAACATTACACACAGTTTGAACAGTAACACTATCTTTGAATATTTAAATAAGTGATCCTTTGGTGTACCACTAGTGGAACATGTACCACAGTTTGAGAATCACTGCTATAGGATATACATACAATATACAATATGCATGTTCTATATACAACACTCTGGGGCATACCAGTCTTAGTAAATCATCTGAAACATGTACACTATCAATACACACAATTTTATACTTTACACACGATCTAGTAGATGTTATTTAGGATAGTCGTACATCTGGCCCGTAATGTTTGATATTGACTGTGTTGATATTCTGTGAGGCGAGGGATAAACATTTTGTTTTGTGGTGAGAAGCTTGCATCCACATGTTTGCCAGTATTGCCAGATGAAGATTTTTTCGCGAACAGAGAGAAACTCAGCTGTAGTCAGTTATCATCATCACTAAGGAAATAAACATATTGTCATGTTAATCCAGAGCAGTGAACTTTTTGTCAGTTAAGTAACTCTGTGGAATATTCTTTGTCAGCCTACCCTACCAGAGAAAATAATTTATGTTTGAAAAATTGTGTAACATAAAAAGCTTTAGTGTCAAGTACAAAATATAATAATATTAATCAGAAAAAAGCTTAATTGACTAACTATGTTTAACATACAAATAGTAGATGGTAGACTATGCTCTTCGTTCAATTCAAGAAACAAAGAAAAGCGTAATATAAATAATAATCCATCCATCCATTTTCTACCGCTTGTCCCGTTCGGGTGATAACATTAATATATTTATTTTACAAAGCAACTTTCAAGGCACTAAAGGTGCACCATAGGAAATTTAAAAGCAAATTAAAAATTACAATCAAACACAGTTTAAAGATGAAGGCGTAAGGTTTTACATATATCCACCAATTGTTCTTCTTCTTATTATTATTATCAGTAGTAGTAGTAGTAGTACATTAATAATTGTATTATTAATATTAATATTGTGCAAAAAATGCTTATCCTTCATGGTCTTGTTTGAAATACTTGGGAATAAAAATACATATAGTAAGATTAATTGTACACAAAAAAATAATTACCTTAAAAATAAATGCAATGACTTGCATATGAAATAATTATCAACTTAAAGTGCTGCGACACTGTAATTGTAAAAAATGGATGGAAATGCCCTCATCCGAGATTGTACCAAAGTTATGTCCCTAAATAGAATTGAAGATTGAAAATCTTGAATTAAAATTGATATCCTGGATTTTTTTTTTGTTTCTGTTACAATAAACCTACCTTTAAAAAACAACAACAATGTACTGTACACAACTTCACAACTGTAGTTGAGCAAATACATTACCTTAAACAATGGTTCTCAAACTTTTTTCCACCAAATACCACGTTAATAAACACCTGGCTCTGCACGTTCCACCCTAATGACCAACAATAACTGCAGTACTGTCATAGGCCTAAATATTCATGAAAAACAAGGCAAATTTCATATTTACAAGTAATATGTTTTTAAAATAAAATACAAATAATATTAAGATCATACTTATATGGGAAATACTAAACGTTAAAAGGCTGCACCTACTGCTATTTCTTTTTAGAATGTATGATAGTTGACTATTGTTTCTTTTGATATTGTCATAACGGGGGGTTATGCTGCGAAGTTGGTTCTCCCGGGATGCAAACGGACTTTTCCAGACAAGGGTAGCAGGTAGGAAAATATTTATTATTCTAACTACCAATCTTGGCAGGGCATGAGGTAAACAAACAAACCACGGCATGGAACAAACACAAAACTGTGGCATGAATTAAACAGCATAAACTATGGCGGGGAACAAACACAAAACTGTGGCATGAAATAACCAGTACAAACTATGGCTTGGACAAACACGAAACTGTGGTATGAAATAAACACGACTTACGTGGACACGGCATGAATCGAACAACATGAATAATGGGATCGCATGAAAACAAGCAATGACGCCAGACCGACTGACTGGCAAAGACAGGCTTAAATAAGGGTCTTGATTACAAACAGGTGCGCGGTCCGAACACCTGAGGCAGGTGAAAATCATAAGTCGGCATAGTAGCCAAACAAAACAATGGTGCACAAACAGGAACTAAAAGAGTCCAAAAAAATAACCAAAACACAATCCAGACTACAGATCATGACAGATATACCGTGAGACTACAGGCCATTGCTGTTGTTTGTTTGAATGTATGGTTGCCTCTTGGCAGCTGCTACCTGGGGTAAAATATATTTCAGCACAATGATCTTAAATACTTGACAGCTTGAAACTGTTTTTAACAAAATAGTGAATAAAAAAAATGTTCTATGATTTTTTATTTTTTTTTCACACTTTCAATCATGGTATCAAATCAGTATCAGGAACCGTTAGAGATGGGAATCGAACATCAGTTCAAACAAACCTTTAATAAAGAGATCACTGCAAACTTGTGCATTATTTTAATCTCTGCTCTCTTGGACTGGAGTGTGTGCCCATTTTCTCGTCGTCTTTTGTAAAATCTCCACATCTTTCGCCCTTCTTGATGACCTCTCAAGGAACTCGGAAAAAGCTTGTATCTTTTTCGTAATTTCAACGGTTACAACAGTCTAAAACAACACAAGCATAGGGAATTTTTCTTCAAAATAAAGGCTAAATGCCGCCCAGAACGCTTTGACAACCGACTCACACTGGTGCACCACTTTAAGTTTTGAATAGCGAATGAGCCGGACATGACGTCAGGTGAATACAACCCATAAGAACAGTGACCATAACACCACATTGTCATTGACTTCCAATAGAGCAGCCTCCTGTTGGTCATTGAGTGGTATCTTTTTTATTTTAACTTTCTGACAATTACTGTAACAGACGGATTTAGCATTTACCTTAGTGTCTATGCAGACTTCGAAGAACACATTCTGGAGGAACACAAGCATCGGACTCAGATGCTGGACCTTTCACAAGAGGGGGTTTCCGTGCCACAGCAGGAGCCAGACTGACTCGCACTCCTGAGTCTCAAAACTCTGTATGGTAGGAGTCTACAACCGAACTACTACTGAAATCATCATAGTCAAATTCATGTATCATTTATTTGCTTATTTTCCTGTCAGTGATATGAATCTGCCATTCAGCCAGTGGAGTAGGGATCAAGTGTGCAGCTGGTTGGAGGATTATGGACTGGGCCAGTATTGCAACCTGACTAGGCAGTGGGTTGAAAGTGGACAGACACTAATTGCTGCCACGCCTCAGGATCTGGAGAAGGTTAACTATTAAAAGTCTTAGTTCTAATACACTATATGAAATAAAACACCTTTAAGATAGATTGATTGACTGTGAGGAAATGTGTTATTGCGTCCTTAGGAGATGGGAATGAAGCATCCTCTGCACAGGAAGAAACTGCAGTTGGCGTTGAGGGCATTTACCAATAAAGTAGCGGAGAAGTCAGCATCCCTGGACCACATCTGGGTTACCCGTACGTCTACTCCTGATATGTTCTTATTTACACGATAAAAAAATAACTTATCACGCAAGTTTTACTCCTCAAAACACACAAGGACCCAGATAAACGTTATTGTTGACTCTCATATAGGTTGGCTGGATGATATTGGCTTGCCTCAGTATAAAGACCAGTTCCATGAAGCTCGTGTAGACGGCCGCATGATACAATACCTTACTGTGGTAGGACAGATTTCCAATTTTGTTAAGAACATGCGTGTGCATATTTACAGTACCGGTATGAAGTTCATATTGTGTGTACGGTTTATGTCTTCAGAATGACCTCTTGAGCCTAAAGGTGACCAGTCAGCTTCATCATCTTAGTATTAAATGTGCCATCCACGTCCTCCACGCTAACAAGTTCAACCCCCACTACCTACGCCGCAGACCGGGGGAAGAGGTAAGCATAGTTGGACAGATGTTGGGTTTTTTTTCAATTAAAATGGATAGATGGAAGATTGAACATTAATGTCAATACAGGTATTATTGATAAATTGTTACTATTGAGCTAATACAGCCTTGCCACCCCGAGACGGACACGCGGTAGAAATGGATGGATTTGCTGGACAGAGCAAGTCAACCTGAAATACACTTAGTGCCCACAAGATGGAGACAAGCACGCATTTATACCAGTAGTTTTTTCTTAGACTAGTTATTCTACCACACAGGTCATGAACCCATCCAGCCATTTTTATTGCTTCTCCCTCTTGGGGTTGGAAGGCACAAGGCAGGGTACACTCTTAACAAATCGCCTCCTCATCGCAGGGCCAACACAGACAAACAGCCATTCGCCCTCTAAGACAATTTGTCACACATCAGGGGGTTGGTTGTCACATTATTATTTTATTGGAAAAAGAAGGTAAAAAAGCAGACCTAAATTCCTCAAACCTTTCAAGAATACTCCGACACAAATTCAGACTTGCACTTTTGGCCTTGTACATTTCTAATACAGCTGCCTTTAATTATAATTTCATTTATTTACAAATATGATTGTGAATGGTCTCAGCAATTTTAGACAAATCAAATATGAAAAATCCTAATATGATCCCTTTTTTTTAACAATAAAAATCATTACAAAAATTATGAAAATATAATAATAATAATTATTATTATTATAAAAAATAGTATTATTATCATTATTATTAATAAAAATATTATTATTATTTATTTTATTTTTTTTGAAAATGTATTCAATCCAACAAAACAATACACAGCAATATAATAACAATGCAATCCAATTCTAAAACCAAACCCGGCCCAGCAACACTCAGAACAGCAACAATAAACAGAGCAATTGAGAGGGCACACAAACACGACACAGAACAATCCAAAAGTAGTGAAACAGAATACATTATTATCAGCTACAGTATCACTACCAGTAACAATTTCAACATAGCAGTGATTAAAAATCCCTCATTGACATTATCATTACACATTTATAAAAAATAAAAAAAATAAATAAAAATGAACAATAAAAATTATTATAGCTTATACCAGCTCATATACGTTCTTCTATACAGTAACTCGTTTAGATGGAGGGCAACATTGCAGTTATCGGTGCCCTCAATAAGCCGCTTGTAACAGTCGGTATATAAGAACAATTGCCTCATATTATTATACAATTACATATGCATTTGAGGGGAAACTGCACTTATTTTTAACATTTTGCCTATTGTTTACAATTATTATGAAAGACATGACGACAAATGTACTTATTAATGCATTCTTAGCAAAAGTCTGCTTACAATGGAGCCTATGGTAGTCGCTCGATTCTTCCTATAAAGTCCTTAAGAACATCCATCCATCCATTTTCTACCGCTTGTCCCTTACGGGGTCGCGGGGGGCGCTGGCGCCTATCTCAGCTTCAATCGGGCGGAAGGCGGGGTACACCCTGGACAAGTCGCCACCTCATCGCAGGGCCGACACAGATAGACAGACAACATTCACACTCACATTCACACACTAGGGCCAATTTAGTGTTGCCAATCAACCTATCCCCAGGTGCATGTTTTTGGAGGTGGGAGGAAGCCGGAGTACCCGGAGGGAACCCACGCATTCACGGGGAGAACATGCAAACTCCACACAGAAAGATCCCGAGCCTGGATTTGAACCCAGGAATTACAGGAACTTCGTATTGTGAGGCAGACGCACTAACCCCTCTGCCACCGTGAAGCCCTCCTTAAGAACATCCATTGTAAAATTGCTGTAATTATATATGTAATGTAATAACAGGCATATTTATAATAACATTAAATATTTACATATTTTGCTCATTTCAAGCATACGCGGGGCAATAATTTCAGAAACGCATCACAGCATTCATTTTTTTAACATCACCGATTCACTGCAGACTTTATGAGAGCCAAAAACATAATACATTGTCACTTACTGTACAAGATCTGCTATAAATTGGATGTCGACTGCTATGATGTTCATATATTCCCATTTAGAAGAAAAACTCATAATCCTCGTGAGGAAACAAGGAGTGGAACCAATTGTCTATTTGTGTCGTTCTCGCCATTTCTGTGTCTAAATGGGCTGACAAATTGTACCAACTTGTCGGAATACGTCCTCGTCCTTGGACTATCCAGGTGATACGCATGATTTATGATCCACAATAAAGTTTGATGAGCAAGGAAGTGAGGAAGCAGCTTATCTGTTGATCATGTCAAAATTGTCACACACGCTCAAAGTACTTTTTAAAAGTTATTTTTACGAGTTAGAATAGAATAAAAAAATACCTCCGTCGTCATGTCTTTTATAATAATTGTGAAATATAGGGAAAATTCCCAAAAAGTGCAGGTCGGCTTTAATTATTATGGACAACTATGATTGGAAAGACTATCAGTGGTACTTTAACTTTCAGTCCATGTGACAAGCAGATATTCAATTATTTGTTTTTATTAATCAAAACCTTTTTGAAATCCTGTTGACCCTACAGAGTGAATGTGAGTGTGAATCTTGTCTGTCTATTTGTGTTGGCCCTGCAATGAGGTGGCAAATTGCACAGGGTGTACCCCACCTTCCGCATGAGTGCAGCTGGGATAGGCTCAGAAGGTATAGTAAGGTATCTTTATAACTAATCCTGTTTCCATATGAGTTGGGAAATGGTGTTGGATGTAAATATAAACGGAATACAATGATTTGCAAATCATTTTCAACCTATATTCAGTTGAATATGCTACAAAGACAACATATTTGATGTTCAAACTGATAAACTTTTTCTTTTTCGCAAATAATCATTAACTTTAGAATTTGATGCCAGCAACACGTGACGAAGAAGTTGGGAAAGGTGATAATAAACACTGATACAGTTGAGAAATTCTCATCAAACACTTATTTGGAACATCCCACAGGTGTGCAGGCTAATTGGGAACAGGTTGGTGCCATGATTGGGTATAAAAGCAGCTTCCATGAAATGCTAAGTAATTCACAAACAAGGATGGGGTGAGGGTCACCAATTTTTAAGCAAATTGTCGAACAGTTTTAGAACAACATTTCTCAACGAGCTATTGCAAAGAATTTAGGGATTTTACCATCTACGGTCCATAAAATCATCAAAATGTTCAGAGAATCTGGAGAAATCACTGCACGTAAGCGATGATATTACGGACCGTTAGGCGGTATTGCATCAAAAACAGACATCAGTGTGTAAAGGATATCCCCACATGGGCTCAGGAACACTTCATAAAACCACTTTCAGTAATTACAGTCGGTCACTATATCTCTAAGTACAAGTTAAAACTCTGCTATGCAAAGCAAAACCCATTTATCAACAACACCAAGGAACGCCGCTGGCTTCGCTGGGCCCGAGCTCATCAAAGATGGACTGATGCAAAGTGGAAAGGTGTTCTGTGGTCTGACGAATCCACATTTCAAATTATATTTGAAAACTGTGGACGTGATGTCCTCCGGAAGAAAGAGGAAAATAACCATCCGGATTGTTCTAGGCGCAAAGTTCAAAAGCCAGCATCTGGGATGGTATGGGGGTGTATTGGTGCCCAAGGCATGGGTAACTTACACATCTATGAAGGCACAATCAATGCTGAATGGTACATACAGGTTTTGGAGCAACATATGTTGTCATCCAAGCAATGTTGTCATGGATGCCCCTGCTTATTTACGCAAGATAATACCAAGCCACGTGTTACAACAGCGTGGTTTAGTAGTAAAAGAGTGCGGGTACTTTCCTGGCCGGCCTGCAGTCCAGACCTGTCTCCCATCGAAAATGTGTGGCGCATTATGAAGCATTAAATACGACAGCGTTGAACGACTGAAGCTCTACATAAAACAAGAATGGGAAAGAATTCCAGTTTCATAGCTTCAACAATTAGTTTCCTCAGTTCCCAAACGTTTATTGAGTGTTGTTAAAAGAAAAGGTGATGTAACACAGTGGTGAACATGCCCTTCCTCAACTACTTAGCATAAAATTCTAAGTTATTTGCAAAAAAAAAATAAAGTTTATGAGTTTGCAAATCATTGTATTCCGTTTATATTTACATTTAGCACAGTTTCCCAACTCATATGGAAACGGGGTTTGTAATTAATCAACACAATTTATACAGAATAAATAATAAGAAAAGGGGTGTCTATACTTTTTTTCACCAGAGCCGCATACTAACAAGTCAAACCATGCGTCGGGATTTTGATATTTTTAATTTTGTGAAAAAAAAAAAAAAAAGGAAAAACAAATATTGTATAGAAATATTTTGAGACATAATTGTTGTGACAGGTTTGTGTTACAGGTTACAGGTATTGTTTTAAAATTGTATATTTTTCTCAATACGTTGCAGGTTTTTTTCAGTTTTTTTCTTACATTTTTACTGTTTCTCTCATTTTTTTTTTTAAATACTCTGGCCCTACAAAACCTAATCTAATGGCCCCTGGAACATATCTTAAAGGCCTACTGAAATGAGATTTTCTTATTTAAACGGGGGTAGCAGGTCCATTCTATGTGTCATACGGGATCATTTCGCTATATTGCCATATTTTTGCTGAAAGGATTTAGTAGAGAACATCGACGATAAAGTTCGCAACTTTTGGTCGCTAATAAAAAAGCCTTCCCTGCACCGGAAGTAGCAGACGATGTGCGCATGACGTCACTGTTTGTGGATCTCCTCAAATCCTAATATTGTTTATAATCATGGCCACCATCAGCTAGAGCGATTAGGACCGAGAAAGCGACGATTTCCCCATTTAATTTGAGCGAGGATGAAAGATTTGTGGATGAGGATAGTGAGAGTGAAGGACTAGAAAAAAGGAAAAAAAAAGACAGGGCAGTGGGAGCGATTCAGATGTTGTAAAACACATTTACTAGGATAATCCTGGAAAATCCCTTATCTGCTTATTGTGTTACTAGTGCTCTAGTGAGACTATACTGTCGTACCTGAAAGTCGGAGGGGTGTGGCCACGGGTGTGGTGACCGCCAGTGTCTCTGAGGGAAGCCACGTTTCTTGACGAGGCGAAGCAAAGGCAGCCAGTCGGGCCGGGCTGATATTTTTTTCCCCCTCCTCCACGGTGGAAACATACCATGTTCGGGGGCGGAAAGACAGTCGACAGCTGCCTCTTTGACAGGTGCACGAGGAACGACGCAAGCTCCGCTCAAGTCTACGGTAAGAGCCGACTTAATACCACCATTTTCTCACCGAAACCTGCCGGTTGACATGTGGTCGGGAACCATGTTCGCTTGACCGCTCTGTTCCATAGTAAAGCTTCACCTTCGGGAATGTAAACAAGGAAACACTGGCTGTGTTTGTATTGAATACACCGCTTCCCACCTACATGTTTCTTCTTTGACGTCTCCATTATTATCTGAACAAATTGCAAAAGATTCAGCAACACAGATGTCCAGAATACTGTGTAATTATGCGATTAAAGCAGACGACTTATAGCTGGGATCGAGCTGGAAAATCCGTGACATCACGCGCACGCGTCATCATACCATGACGTTTTCAACAGGATACTTTGCGCGAAATTTAAAATTGCAATTTAGTAAACTAAAAAGGCCGTATTTGCATGTGTTGCAATGTTAATATTTTATCATTGATATATAAACTATCAGACTGCGTGGTCGGTATATGTGGGTTTCAGTAGGCCTTTAAGTAGGGTTCACCCATTCCAGCTCTCCATAAGTTTGGGGATCCTTGGCCTGGCAAATGTTAAAAGATCCCTGGCTTTAAGTAAACATTTTTCTGTCAGAATTGAACAAATTAGCCAAAAGGATGTGCTTTATTAACACACAGTATTTCCAGGCTTTCATGGGCGACATAAAATGATGTGGCGGGCCAGATCCCACAGGCCTTGAGTTTGACACCTGTGTTTTATAAGATGAACAGACACACACTTCCTCATACAATCATTTTTTGTTGTTGTTGTTGTTTTTTTGTTTGAAGAAGCAGCCTTCTCCCTCAGAGGTGGTGCAGTGGTCAAACCACCGTGTGATGGAGTGGCTTCGAGCTGTTGATCTTGCAGAGTATGCACCTAACCTTCGGGGAAGTGGTGTCCATGGTGGACTGATTGTGAGTCATGCATGTTAAAGTGTAAACAATCCCTCGCGCTTATGACTCAGGCTTAACACTGAGTGCGTCTGTAGATCCTGGAGCCTCGCTTCAGCCCAGAGACGTTGGCCCTGCTGCTAAATATTCCTCCACAGAAGACTTTGCTGCGACGCCACCTGGCCATGGCGTTCGCTACTCTGGTGGGGGCTCAGGCCACGCAGGAGAAGAGAGAGTACGGCAACGCTACAGGCCACATGCCCCTCACTACCACAGCGAAAGTGAAGGTAAAGTAATCTACAAGAGACTATGTTGAAAAAAACAAAAACGCTTATACTCTTTAACAAAAATAAGGTTTTAAATCCGGACAATATATTAATTTCAGTAGAAATATGTAATTTTAAGGGGAGAGAAGTGACATAAATTATTAGTAGTGTATAAAGCAAACTAATAAAATGTTCTCATAAAAATATATTATTTTGTGACTTTTCTATTGTAGTTGTATCAGAATTTTGTTCCAATACATTTATTTTATTTTTAACTTGGCCCTACATACTGTAATACACAGCTATTATACTCATCATTGTATGTGGCCTGGAGATAAACTGCCTCAGTAAAGTACTTTATCCATCTCCATTTTAACAGAACAAATATATGCGCTGTACCGCTTACTTTAATAATATCTAATAATGCAACAATTATTATAATATGATATATTACCCCCAAAATGTATTAAAATAAAAATAAATACTTAATCATCTGCTTGAATTATGATTTCAAAGCAATTTACCTATCAAATGATATACTGTAAAAATGACGATTTTACTGCAAAAAACTGGCAGCTTAGTCACCAGAATTTTACTGTAAAAACGACAATGGTGCCATTTTTCTATTTACAGTGACACACTGTAAAAACAACAATGCCATTTGCCAGAATTCTACCCCCGCTCCCCCAAAAAGCTGTACTGTTTTTCCATTTAGTGTAATACGCTGTAAAAAAAAAAAAAACATTGCAAATTTTTCTGTAAAATTTTGTCGATTGAGCTGCCAGAAATCTGCTGACTTTTTTTTACATTGTATGTCAAAAATGTATTGTTAATGTATTATATATTTTTATATATATCCTCATTTATATATTAATATCATTCACTGCTACAAGCGGCCGTGCTCTAATGTATTATATCATGTAATCCAATTTAAATATGAATTAAATAATAGATACATGAAGTAAAATGATGGTGTTTGACTTGTGTGTGCTCCAGCCCAAGAAACTCGGCTTCACCCAGTTCAGCCACCTCAGGAAAAGGAAACCTGACGAGTCAGCAGACTACATCTGCCCAATAGAGGGAGGAGCTCTTAGCTTCAAAGGAGTTTCTCGTCTGCCCTCCGCAGCTCTCCGGGACATCAGCCCCAACTTGGACAGACAGCCCAAAAAGCAGGAGCAGAGCGAGGGAAACACGTGGCTGACCCCCACTAACAGCCACTAAAAATGAAAACATGCGCTCTAAAAGAGCTTTTTGATGATGTTGTGGAATCCAAAAATTGTATTTATGACTTCCGTCGTTTTTGAAGAAGTGATGAAAGTGTGATTTGTTGAAGGGGATGTTTGCAACCTTTACGCCGCCGCCTCGAGGGCGCTAACTTTCTAAAGTGTTGTAAGCATTATATCCTGCCCTTGTAGACTCTAAGCATGTAAACTACGGCCCACATAAGTTGTGTCGATGCTTTTATGTACACTATGTGCACGCGCTGCGGGCGTGTACGTGCATGAGACAGCGTTGGTTAATAGGTGATATTTTTGTTGTATTTTTTATTTTGAATTTTTTTTACTTTGAGCAGGTTGCAGGCAGCCCCTTTAAGTGAAAGCTGCTCTTTGCATTCCTTTTGCAGTTATTCCAAGGCTTTCCTTTTGCCACTTTGTAGGAGTGCATCTGTAGGATCCACAGTATATCTACAGAGATGAAATGGTGCTCTTTTATGATACAGCAGCGGATTCAACACAACACTTTAGCATAATGACAGTCACTTTTTTTTAATCACATTGTTACACAATCAACTTTTTAATTCTCGCAGTTTCAAAGGTCTTGCCCAAATCACATAGATATCCTTACCTCATGTACTGTACCTTCTTCTTATATTTACTGCTGTAAATAATAAATTATTGCAATCCTGTTCCGTTGGTGCCAAACAATTTGTACTTTGGGTGTTGCAGTTTTACTTGGGAACATTATCACCAAACCCATGTAAGCGTCAAAATATACCTTGATGTTGCAGAAAAAAGACCATATATTATTTTAACCGATTTCCGAACTCTAAATGGGTGAATTTTGGCGAATTAAACGCGTTTCTGTGTATCCCTATCTGAGCGACGACGTCAGAACGTGACGTCACATCGGTACTCAACGCCATTTTCCCTACCACATCACTAGCATCGAGTCAAATCAGCTCTGTTATTTTCCGTTTTTTCGACTATTTTCCGATACTTTGGAGATATCATACCTGGTTGGTGTGTTGTCGGACGGTGTAACAAAACGATCAGAGACAGATTCAAGTTGATTTACGTAGAATGTGCATCGATTAGCACGGCATGCTAATCGATGCTAACATGCTATTTAGGCTAGCTGTGTACATATTGCAGCATTATGCCTCATTTGTAGCTATATTTACATCCAGCCTTTCCCTCCATTTACATTTAATGCCAAACAAACAAATACCAGTCGACGGATTTAAGTTGCTCCAGTGTCAAGAGATGCGAAAGTCCCTCGTTTGGTTTTTACCGGCTATGCTACGACAGAGATGGCACAGAGATGACAAGAATGTCTGGATATCCTGCGACACTCAAAGCAGATGCATTCCCAACGATAAAGTCAACAAAATCACAAAGGTGAGTGTTGTTGATTTTATTGACTTATGTGCTAATCAGACATATTTGGTCGTGGCATGACTGCCAGCTAATCAATGCTAACATTTGAAACTATATTTAAATACAGCGTTTCCTTCCACCCACATTTAATGCGAAACAAACACTTACCAATCGACAGATTTAAATTGATCCAGTGTCAATACGAAAGTCCTGATCGGTTGGTTTGCACATTTTACCGGCGATGCTAAGACAGACATGCATGGCCGGATAGCGTCAATAGCTATTCACTCAATAGCTTCAGTTTCCTCTTCAATTTCGTTTTAGCTATCTGCCTCCATACTGCAACCATCTGTTTCAATACATGCGTAATCTGTTGAATCGCTTAAGCCGCTGAAATCCGAGTCTGAATCCGAGCTAATGTCGCTATATCTTGCTGTGCTATACGCCATTGTTTGTATTGGCATCACTGGATCACATCACAGGGAAATTGACAGTGGCTTAGGCAAATAGCGAAAATCAAGCACTTTAAAGCTTTTTTTAGGGATATTCCGGGATGGGTAAAACTTTGAAAAAAACTTAGAAAAATAAAATAAGTGACTGGGAACTGATTTTTATTGGTTTTAACCCATCTGAAATTGTGATAATGTTCTCCTTTAAATTCTGTGCAGCACACAATTATTCAGATGCTGTCTGTTTACATGCACAAATAATGAAAAAGCAAGGTCTGATACGGCTACAACGGGGGATCAGAAGTTCTTTTACACAAAACTAATCCAAACATGCCTTTAGTGCACTTGCAAACACTTTTCTCACTAAATTGGAATTATAACATTGAGTGGACTGTTTTGGCACGATAGAAGACCTTTATTGGTAACAAATGTAACTGCATTTTAAAAAGATGTCACATTCACGAATGAATGGAGTCTTTTGAATGCCTCTGTTAGGTGAACGATTAGAACCAATTCACAGTTACAAATCGTTCCTTTGCAATATGTTTTAAATGCACATTTTTGAGGTGCTTCTGGAAACAAGCCATTTTGAGAGGCAAAGTTGTTAAGATGAACCTCTCCTCGCACAGACTGAACCTTTGTCCCTGTCCCGACGGCCATATTTTTTGTTTGAGAGAGTAGCTTCCCACAAGAAAAAAAATATCTTATTCTATGTTATTCAACTTTTGAACTGCAACATACATTTTAACAGAGAAACATTTTCTCATCCAACCATGTTAAAAGTTAAAGTTAAAGTTACAATGATTGTCAGACACACAACAGGTGTGGCGAAATAATTCTCTGCATTTGACCCATCACCCTTGATCATATGAGGCTGAGGCAGAGCCGGAACACAAAAGAATCGAAGAAGAAAGTTCAGAATAAAAGCTTGAAATCAAAGCATCTCAAAGGTTCCTATTATGATTGTCGCCCCACTAATTTTATCCTTAATAGTTTTTAGGCAAATGCTTCTTTATATTCCAAGGTTGATGAAGCTGTTGTCCTAAATGACCAGGCTAAGCTACAAGCTAGACTACAAACCGAGCTAACATTGCTTTACGTATCGTTCAAACATTTGTGTTTTGTTGTCTCCTCCATTGCCATTAATAGTAAGCCCTGACTCTGCCATCACAAGTAGCTTTTGGAAAAATCCATCTTTATATTGCAGCAGGTTTGTGAAGCAGAAATCTTGAAAGTGGTTGGCACACACAAAAATATATTTTTTCCCAGTTGAAGGCACATTGCTGCCAAACAAAAAAGTTAGCTGGGCACTTTTTAGTTGTTCGAATGAGACTGGAGGTGTGTAGGGACCTGTCATGCCAGTGGATTATGTTGTGTTTATGTAATATTTGGTCATGTTATGTTTTGCTTTTTTGGACATTCAGTTCTGTCTTTTCACTTCCTGGTTTGTTTTCGTCTCCATGCCAACCCATTAGTACCACCTGGTGTCCTAGTCACGTCCCTGTTCTCAGCCTCACAGCTGTTTTTCACTAATGATCATAGCTGCTATTTCAGTCATTCTTTTTCTTGTCTTTGTCCTGGCATCTTCACCCTACCCATGCTGTCATGCCCTCGTTCACAGTTCCATGTCATGTAAGTTTTTGTTTATAGTTCATAGTTAATTGCCTTTGTGCTAAGTCTTTTGTTTATGCCATAGTGCAAGTGTTTGTTTCCATAGCCAAGTTTTGTACCTCCATTTTGAGCGCTTTTTGTTTGTCTTTTGTTAGTTATAGTGTTAAAATAAAAAGATGTACTCACATTCACGTCTCGCTTGTGCTAAATTCCCTCTGCATCGAAAAACAAAATCTTAATCCAAATCCAAGTTGACAGGACCTGTGTTGGGTATTACAATCAATAACGGAGCATTTTCTTTATTCGGGTCGTACCTTGGGCTTGTTGTCGAGCGGACTATAAACGCTCAAACCTAAATTAAAAATGGCGGATTTGCGCAAAGATTATATATGGATAATCCACTGATGTCATTGTTATGAAACGCGTCACATGTTGTGCAAATTCTTAACGTCTCATTTAGTGGAAGTACGAAGCAAGGCCATATTATTTTATAAATATCTCCGTCATACCTTTGGTTTCACATTGCAAATCCCAAATACACAAAATGACGTACCAACAGGTAAGAAACATTACTTTTCCATTATAGGGCCCCTATAATCATTCTAACTAATGAGTGGCTAAAATATTATTTGTAAGTATTATACATTTTATTATTGTGTTTATTATTTACGGCAAGTGTGTAACACTAACCAAATGGTATACCGTATAAATAGGCATGTTCATTTAAACTTGAAGTTGTATATGTGCCCAGAAAAAGAGGTACGATACAAAAACATTTCTGAAGAATGTTCTCTCAAAAGTGTACTGTAGAGTCCAAAGTTTGGACACACCTTCTCATTCAATGTGTTTTCTTTGTTTTCATGACTATTTACATTGTAGATTGTCACCGAGTGCATCAAAACTATGAATGAACACGTGGAGTTATGTACGTAACAAAAAAAAGGTGAAATAACTGAAAACATGTTTTATATTCTAGTTTCTTCAAAACAGTTACCCTTTGCTCTGATTACTGCTTTGCACACTCTTGGCATTCTCTCGATAAACTTCAAGCACACCTGTGAAGTGAAAAACTTTTCAGGTGAATACCTCTTGAAGCTCATCGAGAGAATGCCAAGAGTGTGCAAAAAAGTAATCAGAGCAAAGGGTGGCTATTTTGAAGAAACTAGAATATGAAACATTTTTTCAGTTATTTCACCTTTTCTGTTAAGAACATAACTCCACATGTGTTCATTCATAGTTTTGATGCCTTCACTGACAATCTTCAATGTAAATACTCATGGAAATAAAGAAAACACATTGAATGAGAAGGTGTGTCCAAACTTTTGGCCTGTACTGTACACTTTTGAGAGAACATTGTACAGAAATGTTTTTGTATCGTACCTCTTTTTCTGAGCAAGTATACAACTTCAAGTTAAAATGAATACGGTATACCATTTGATTAGTGTTACGCATTTGCAGTAAATACTAAATAAATAAAAGTCATGGAAGTAAAGAAAACGCATTGAATGAGAAGGTGTGTCCAAAATGTTGGCCTCTACTGTATGTTTATTCTACCAAAAAGTGTACAAGGTGAATAAGTATACCATTTCAATCATAAGGGTACCTGTTGCATTAAAACATCTAGCTCATTGACAATACCTAATAAATCCCATTTTTAAAAGGACATACTAATAGTATAATTATAGCAAAGGCATCTCGAGCCATTATATTAATCATATTAATCATAGTGATAATGCACTTCTGTTATTATCATTTTGCCATCATTTATATTCTATTAACTTTCATTCATCGTTTTAACATGATCTTGTTTTTTATTGTCAATCTTATCCTTCAAGATTCCACTTGTTGTGTATTGAGCGATTATTCTCTTTATGGCTTCAAGCACACATTTACAGTACATCATCCTGACTTTGATTGATTGATTGATACTTTTATTAGTAGATTGCACAGTTCAGTACATATTCTGTACAATTGACCACTAAATGGTAACACCCGAATACGTTTTTCAACTTGTTCAAGTCGGGGTCCACTATCATCTATTCAAGAGCTTTCTGCTGCATGAAGCAGCTTGGCTACACTCCGTGTTGTGATTGTGTATATTGTAATACAAAATAAGTCCATGCAAACCCACAATCTTGTATTCCTAAGAGTTTGGAGGAAAAAAATATGGCATTTAAAAAAAAATCATGGTCGTCCTTATTCAACCAGCAGATGCCAGTGTTGCCTTTGGATATTAGCTTGCAGCAGTAACATCAAGCAGTGAATTTACAGAGCGGACCAAAAATGTCACATTTGATGTTGTTTTTCACTGATACTGAAACATGGTGCCACTCAAGGGCTTTTTTTTCCATTTACACAATCCGAGAAGGTGCTAAACTGCAGTTTTATACCCATATTAATATACACTACTAATACTTCATGTTAATGCTGCATTGGTTTTATTTCTATGTACGTGTTAAGCGATGCTGCCATTGTTTATAATAGTGATACTGGTCTAATTTCACTAATGTGACTCAGCCCCCACTAGCTGACATCTTAACGGCCCTTATTTGTGTCAGCCTCTCTCATAACACTTAGCAGTAAATTGCCCCGTGCACGAGACGGCGCTATGAGTGACATTCTACCTTGCAGTATGATATCTATTGTCTTAATTAAGTGAAAGCGATTGTGGCATTTATTGTTTTCTAAGGCACTCGCTAATGGCAATGTGAGGGAGCGGAGTAAATCACAACGTTTTACAATACATAAATATTTCGCAAAGCATTTGCTAATGATTACACATTAGCCTCTGTTGTGACTGTCAATCCACAGGGATAAATCAGGAATAAAATCCCTGCAATGCGCTTCAGCCGACTGCTGTATCAGTCCAGCGCTAAATTAAAGTGAGGAGGAAAGTGAAGCATTGCGTGAAAAGGGGTATCAGTTCTGAATGTGTTGAACCTTTCAGTCGCCGCCCTGCAAGCGTGATCTATGGACTCACTCAGATGTCTTAAGTGGAGCGTAATCATGTTTCTCTATGATGTCACCGCTTGTTCTTGTCATTAACTTGCCACCAGCTTGCCACTTTGAGGAACATATTCCACGGAAGGGCAATGCATGTGTTGCAGACTCCCCATCCAGACACTAAAGCCGGATCTCTCCACCCAGCACACCAGTTTGTTCTGACAGGCCCGCCACAACGATGACGGCCGTCAGCCTGACGAGGCCGGGCGGCGTGCGAGCCCACCCCTGACCCTGACCAACCGTCAAAAGGAGCAGCCGGACGTCAGCGCGGACCTTTTTCTGCCCCGTCGAACCTCAGCCCGGCCACTTTTACTATTGTGTCTATGGATCACATTACAATGGTTGGCAATAGATAATCAATGATTAAGGGACTATAAATCTAATTGAAATAAATGATATGGAGTGCTAAGCGTGCCCTTGCTGTCGTGCTGAGTAATGAGGGTTATTCACACATTTGAGGAGCCTCGCACCCTCGCAAAGATGGAGGATTAGGCCCTCATGTTTGTTAATAGACTGCAAGATGAGATGAAATGCTTGTTATGTTAAAGAATTATAGTAAATCCATATTGAAGACCTCTTAAAGTGATGTGTTTCCAATCGGCGTTAACAGAAAAGTCAGCCATATTTGCTGCAGCGCTACGAACTGAAAAGTCTGAAAAAATTGTTATTCCAAACAAAGTCTGCTTATCAGAATATAAAATGATGTGTTAAAATGTCAACATTCCCACAGGCATAAAAAGACGTATTTTCTAATATTAATGTTCATTGGCGTAGCACCACATCATGTGCCCCCATACACATGACTCTTAAAGGACCCCTCATCCCACCCTAAACCCAAATCCCCGCCGCACGCACCTACACTTGGTATGTTTACATGCATGTAAAACCCCTAACTGTTTGTTTTACTTTATGAAAGATGGAAGTTACATATCTAGAACATAGCTATATAAATAATTTGTTTTTGTTTTTTAAAACTGTACCTTTTTTTCCTTGCAAAAAAAATGTCCAAAAATATAAATATAAATCCTGTGGTTGAATATAATAGTGTCACCTTTTCCTTTACTTCAGAGTGTAAAGCGGATATGAGCTGAAACACACGGGATTGTCTTCAGTGGTTAATACAAATAAAACTAATACATCATTATACAAACCCAGTTTCCATATGAGTTGGGAAATTGTGTTAGATGTAAATATAAACGGAATACAATGATTTGCAAATCATTTAAAATCCATATTCAGTTGAATATGCTACAAAGACAACATATTTGATGTTCAAACTGATAAACTTGTTTGTTTTTTGCAAATAATCATTAACTTTAGAATTTGATGCCAGCAACATGTGAGAAAGAAGTTGGGAAAGGTGGCAATAAATACTGATAAAGTTGAGGAATGCTCATCAAACACTTATTTGGAACATCCCACAGGTGTGCAGGTTAATTGGGAACAGGTGGGTGCCATGATTGGGTATAAAGACAGCTTCCCAAAAAATGCTCAGTCTTTCACAAGAAAGGATGGGGGGAAGTACACCCTTCTGTCCACAACTGCGTGAGCAAATAGTCAAACCGTTTAAAAACAACGTTTCTCAAAGTGCAATTGCAAAAAATCTAGGAATTTCAACTTCTACGGTCCGTAATATCATCAAAAGGTTCAGAGAATCTGGAAAAATCACTCCACGTAAGCAGCATGGCCGGAAACCAACATTGAATGACCGTGACCTTCGATCCCTCAGACGGCACTGTATCAAAACCCGACATCAATTTCTGAAGGATATCACCACATGGGCTTAGGAACACCTCAGAAAACCACTGTAAGTGCAAGTTAAAGCTCTACTATGCAAAGCGAAAGCCATTTACCAACAACATCCAGAAACGCCGCCGGCTTCTCTGGGCCCGAGATCATCGACTGATGCAAAGTGGAAAAAGGTTCTGTGGTCTGACGAGTCCACATTTCAAATTGTTTTTGGAAACATTCAACATCGTGTCATCCGGATCAAAGGGGAAGCGAACCATCCAGACTGTTATTGACACAAAGTTTAAAAGCCAGCATCTGTGATGGTATGGGGGTACATTTGTGCCCAAGGCATGGGTAACTTACACATTTGGGAAGTCACCATTAATGCTGAAAGATACATACAGGTTTTGGAACAACATATGCTGCCATCTAAGCGCCGTTTTTTTCATGCACTCCCCTGCTTATTTCAGCAGGACAATGCCAAGCCACATTCAGAACGTGTTACAACAGAGTGGCTTCGTCAAAAAAGAGTGTGGGTACTTTCCTGGCCCGCCTGCAGTCCAGACCTGTTTCCCATCGAAAATGTGTGGCGCAATATGAAGCGTAAAATACGACAGCGGAGATCCTGGACTGTTAAACGATTGAAGCTCTACATAAAACAAGAATGGGAAAGAATTCCACTTTCAAAGCTTCAACAATTACTTTCCTCAGTTCCCAAACGTTTATTGAGTGTTGTTAAAAGAAACGGGGATGTAACACAGTGGTGAACATGCCCTTTCCCAACTACTTTGGCACATGTTGCAGCCATGAAATTCTAAGTTAATTATTATTTGCAAAAAATAAATAACATTTATGAGTTTGAACATTAAGTATGTTGTCTTTGTAGCATATTCAACTGAATATGGGTTGAAAATGATTTGCAAATCATTGTATTTCGTTTATATTTACATCTAACACAATTTCCCAACTCATATTGAAACGGGGTTTTTAATAAAAAGTAGTGCATCTCCTGGGAGTTACGTCTCCCCCTGTCTTCAAAAACTAGTGACACCTCTTTTGTAACGTTAATTGAGGGTCCTTGACCCCTCCACAGTTAGGGACAATAAGATGCAACCGTAAAACTTATGCATAATTTTCCCCTATCCTGTCACAGATAGATTTATGATATTTTTACCTATCTTCTATCACCTCACCGTTGTTCCAAAATGTTTGTGCTGTGTGTAAATGCCTAAAAGGTGAGCTTGGTCCACGTTATGGCATCCATGTTGAGTGAAGGTGAGCGCTACTCAGGTGGGACGAATTGCTTTGTATTTTTGATCGGAGCTGTACACTGGAAAAACTGAAATTTAAGTAAGATTAAATATATCAAATAAGGGTGATATTTGCTTATTTTCTGTCTGATAAGATCATTCTTCTCACTTAGCAGATTTTATGTTAGAGTGTTTTACTTGTTTTAAGGGTTTTGGTCCTAAATGACCTCAGTAAGATATTACAGCTTGTTGCTGAGATTTTATGACCGATATTGAGTAAAACATGCTTGAAAAAAAATCATGATGCCGAGCGCATATCATCATGTCATTATAAGGTCACTAGTATTTACTTAATTTAAGAATAATTTTTTAACGTATTGAGCAAAAATATATTTTTTTGACCAAGAAATGTGCACGGGTTATTAGTGAGGACATACTTAATTTAAGGTATATTGGTGTTCTTTAAGGTTAGCTAATTTTACTTGTTTTGTAAAGTCTTGACAAGCCACATTTTCTTGTTCTGTTGGCAGATAATTTTGCTTCGTTCAAATAAAAGACCCCTAATTTTTGTATTTATTTTCTTGATTTTTGTACACTGACTTTTTGCAGTGTAGGTAGTCTTAGAAGTTCTTAATTAAAGTGTCACAGCTATATTCTTTTAACAATATCATTTATGATGTTTTCTTAAAATAACTTACATATGTTAATAGATGAAAAAAATCTTCAAACTTTACAAAAGCGCTTCTGTGCTGGGGGCCTTGGTAGAACATCCCTCCACTTCCACGCCACTGTTAATATGTATTATGTTTTTCAATTTTGAGTCTTATTCTAAGACTATTTTTGAAGCAGTATTTTTTTCTGCACTAACACTCCTTTGAAAAGTTGTAGCTCTACAAGTGAAGCAATAAAAAAAGGTAGCAATGGCAGGCCTTCGGGAGCATACAGTGTGCACAGCTGAAGCCTCCGCCGGTTGTTACTGGGCTGCCAAAACTATCAGAAAAGTGCTGAAACACAAAACAGTGTGGATGTCAAATGAAAGGAAGCTATTTGGTTTCCTGGGGGCATCATCACGGGTGATCAAGACTGACATGCATCACCAGAGGCTTTCATGTCCAATGAGAGCACCTGTCTGACTCTCTGAAAGTGGACAGAGGCATGCCATTGCAAATCACATTTCATAGAAAGACGCCGCCAAGCCTCAGTGGACACGGCCGCTTTATATGGCGATATAACCGGGATGGTGCTGGAACAAACTCCTTTTTAGCAGTTTACGGAAATGGGGGTTATATGTGTTGCCGTTTTCAGGCAAATTAAAGCAGTGCAGATTGAAAGCTTGAGATCACTTGGGATTAATGTGAACTGGACGTACACACAGTGAATGTAAAACGGGAGTAGTTGGATAAAAAGTGCCAGCTTAGTGAAAAAGCATGCATGTGTTCACGCACTGAATGATCACCAGTCCAACAGTATATATATATATATATATATATATATATATATATATATATATATATATGTATAAACCACAGCAGATTTAATTTACAATAAATTCATTCATTTTCTATGTTGACCTCCTTAGGGGTAACGAGTGAGATGCAGCCTATCCCAGATGACTTTGGGTGGGGAGTGGAGGACGCCAGTCCTTTACCGGGAACAAATAAACAAAAAAACACCCATATCTACACCTGTGGATAATTTCGTATGCAAATAACCAACTTGTTTCTGGAATGTGGGAGGAAGATGTCAGGCTTGCCCCTGACAGTTTGTCTATGTTTTAGTTTTTTTCTCTGTATTTGTCTGTTTCCTGTGTTTAGTATTTCCTATCTTTTAGTTCCTGTCAAGTGCTCTTAATTTGTCAGCTTACTGTCTTGTTCCCTGAGTGCTGTGTTCCTCCTCAGTGTGTTTAGTATTTCCTGTCTAGTGCTCTTATTTTGTCAGCTTCCTGTCTTGTTCCCTGAGTGCTGTGTCCCCCTTCAGCTGCGGCTGATTGGCATCTGGCCACACCTTTTGCCAATCAGCCAGCTCCTATTTGTACCTCCTTTGTCTTGTGTCAGTTGCTGGATCATTGTATTGTCTTGTCGATGTCACGTCTAGTCGCTCTTGTGATGTGTTATCGCTCCTGTCGTGTCGTACCTTGTCTTTGCAGCGTAGCGGTAAGCTATATTCAGTTGATGTTTGAAGCTTACTGTTTTTTGTTCCCTGCTTCCGTTTTATTTTGCATTATTCAAGTACGACTTCTGTTTGCCTGTTTGCTACCCGCTACCTTCCAAGCTAAGCTCCTGTTCGTTATTTTCTAGCTCCCAGGCTAGCTCCTTTTGTTTGATAATCCGCCTCGTGCGCGCTTTGTGTTTGTACCCTTTTGCTTTTGTTTTTGTCTTAGTATTTAATTAAATCATGTTTTCACATTCCATGCCTGCCTCCATCTCTGCATCTTGGGGTTCGTCACCAAATAACCATGACAGAAGATGCAATACCCAAAATGATTACACTTGATTGTTTCAAAGTAAAATCAATCAATGAAAAAAAATGTTTTAATGCAGGCAGCGCAGTGGGGGAGGGGTTAGTGCATGTGCCTCACAATACGAAGGTCCTGAGTAGTGCTGCGTTCAATCCCGGGCTCGGGATCTTTCTGTTTGGAGTTGGCATGTTCTCCCCGTGAGTGTGTGGGTTCCCCCCAGGTACTCCGGCTTAGTCCCACCGCCAAAAACATGCACCTGGGGATAGGTTGATTGGCAACACTAAATTGGCCCTAGTGTGTGAATGTTGTCTGTCTATCTTTGTTGGCCCTGCGATGAGGTGGCGACTTGTCCAGGGTGTACCCCACCTTCCGCCCGAATGCAGCTGAGATTGGCTCCAGCGACCCCGAACGGGACAAACGGTAGAAAATGGATAGATATGGATGTTTTAATGCATTGTATTACGGTCCTGTGAATGACAACACAAGCAACTCAGTCTTGAGATTAGTATCCTTTCTTGCTTGTAAGTGGGCAAAGATCCCGGTATGTAAACACAGATGATGGTCGCCCGCTTCATTCTGCTGGAGGGTATGAGAATGTATGAGTCCCATGTTGGACTTTCACAAATCACACTGAAGCCCACACTTGGAGTACAACCAGAAGTAGAGTACTCTACTTGGATTGCAGCCAGTGTTGATTTGTTGTGTTTTGAATGTATCTTCTGTTTGTATGGGTGATTTCTGGCAGAGGTTCTGTGGACTTCTTTGTCCATACAGAATTTTTTTTATTTCATTTTATTATTTTTTTGGTCCTGTCCAGCTTCTCAGGCAAATCATATAGTTGATGTACATGCCCATATCGGCTGTTCAGATTTACTTTACAAAAGAGAAGCGTAGGATACTTCTCTTGTTGCCTTATTTGAATTTGACTTTATTAAATGTATTTATATTATCATTTGATGCAGCCGGGCCGGAGCAGGAGGGGATTGAAAGAGAAAAAAAGGAAGACGGAGGGGGGAATTGTAGGGATAAGAGGGGGATTAGACAGAGAGACAAAAACAACAACAGCAAACACAACAATAAAAACAACAACAACAACAATAGAGCAACACCAGCACTTACGATATGTACAAATATGAACCTAAAAGTGATAGCAAAGAAGCAGTTAGCGAAATAAATACTAATATAGAAATGACAATAAGCATTTTTACACTACAACTGGAGCAATACAAATACCAATAGAAAAAGCGCAATTGATCATGAACAATACCAATAGTTAACCTCTATTATCAACAATACAGTTGTTCAAATGCAACAATACGTATACATAATGATAACTATAGATTAAAAAAAAAAAGGAACACGAAAAATGTAGGGGAAGAGTGAGAGGCAACCTATATTAAGCTTGTAGATTGTTATAGTAACAATGGGTTAAGCTTTGTCAGTGTGCCATGTGTTACCCAGTTGATGAGGAAATAATAAGTGGTCTAGGGCTGGTGGCAATAAAAGA
This sequence comes from Nerophis ophidion, assembly GCF_033978795.1. Lineage (NCBI taxonomy): Eukaryota > Metazoa > Chordata > Actinopteri > Syngnathiformes > Syngnathidae > Nerophis > Nerophis ophidion. The sequence goes on from NC_084612.1 coordinate 28,278,965, forward strand.
TTTGATGCAACCTTATTTTTTTTGCAAAGTCTAACAGTGCAGCAGGTACACAACATTCTTTTAACGGTTGTTACTTTTAGCTCACAACTACCACACATGGAGGGGTCTCAAATTGCACTCATATTCTTAGTCCATTCACTGCTGTACTCTGTTAGTATTAGATAGGATAGGATATACTTTATTTACGTCACAATGGGGAAATTATGAGGTTGCATCGCATATACAAAAAAAGTCCACCAAAAAAGTGTCATGAAAACCAGAGGGAAACATTAAAGAACACAAGGGCACAGAGCTGATGCAATCAGCTGCAACTTCAGCGGCACCATTTCTACATATAGCTACAGAATTGATTGATTGATTGAAACTTTTTTTAGCAGATTGCACAGCACAGTACATATTCAGTACAATTGACCACTAAATGGTAACACCTGAATACGTTTTTCAACTTGTTTAAATCGGGGTCCGAAGTAAATAATGAAAAAATGAACAATACATATTACATATTGCGCACTTACCATTGCACCATGCGTAGACCATACTTGCCAACCTTGAGACCACCGATTTCAGGATGTGGGGAGTGAAGGGGCGTGGTCGAGGGTGGGGCGTGGTCGAGGGTGGGGCGGGGGGGCGTGGTTATTTACAGCTGTTGTGTGCGCAGTTGTGCACTGCACTTTCTAAAGTAGATGTTATTTTCACATATGCATGATTGATTGACTGATTGAAACTTTTATTAGTAGATTGCACAGTTCAGTACATATTCCGTACAATTGACCACTAAATGGTAACACCCCAATAAGTTTTTCAACTTGTTTAAGTCGGGGTCCATGTTAATCAATTCATGGTACAAATATATACTATCGGCATAATACAGTCATCACACAAGTTAATCATCATAGTGTGTACATTGAATTATTTACAATCCGGGGTGTGGGATGAGGAGCTTTGGTTGATAACAGTACTTCAGTCATCAACAATTGCATCAACAGAGAAATGGACATTGAAACAGTGTAGGTCTTACTTAGTAGGATATGTACAGCGAGCAGAGAACATAGTGAGTTCAGACAGCATAAGAACAAGTATATACATTAGAAATACATTCGATTATTTACATTAGGTTAATTACAATCCAGGGAGATGGGATGTGAATGTAGGAGCACTAGTAAAGGGTTGAAGTTGCCTGGAGGTGTTGTGCTGGTGCATGTACAGTAGATGGCAGTATTGTGCTGTTTAAGAGTGTCACATGCTGTTTACGGCAGACAAACTGCCTTACGGTAGAGTGGTAGACATAAACCTGACTGCTGTTGTTGTGTGTTGTTACTGCGCTGGGAGGACGTTAATGAAACTACCTAACAATAAACCCACATAAGAAACCAAGAACTCGCCCTCGATCATTCTACAGTTATAACGTCATTGGGCAGACACGCTCTCAGACATGTCACTCAGGTCCTCATGGAGCTGGAGGGGGCGTGGCCTCCAGCTCCGCCTGAATTTCGGGAGATTTTCTGGAGAAAATTTGTCCCGGGGGGTTTTCGGGAGAGGCGCTGAGTTCCGGGAGTCTCCCGGAAAATCCGGGAGGGTTGGCAAGTATGGCGTAGACAAACAACCAAACAAAAAAAAAAAACATCCATATACAACGTAGTGGGCTCTGCGGTGCTCCACACCATCACGGGCAGCAAAGCCAGTGATAGAAACAGACCCAACAAAGCAACAGAGAGAGCCGACTCCGTCCTAGGCTGGCCTGAAACACTACACTTCTTCTTTTGTTGAGATCGGCCCTTCTTTATAAAGATATGTTGCAAAAAAAGGATAAGTGGTGGATGGATAAATATTCTAAAATACGCCAAAAAAGAAGTAAAACATATGTTGCCAATCTTTTGATGCTGGCTGACCTGATGTCTAGTTAGAAGCCAGTGCGCTGTCCATGTTAAGAACAAATGGAAGATTTTCCGTAGTCCAATCAACTCTAAATTGTTGGTAAAAAAAATAAATAAAAATAAAATAACAATACAGGAATAAAAAAAACTATGAGACACGTACAAAAGATAATCCAACGAGCAAGAGCCCGATGTTGCTACGTATGTGTTTGTGTGTCTGTGTGAACCTGCAGCAAAGGAGCTGTTCGGTGATACGTGAGCTCCTTATCTCGGAAATATTGCATGAAGAAATATGCAAGGAAACAAACCCCAACAGCGATGCTTGATGAAATTAACAGACAAAAAAAGGTCTCTAATGAATAGGCACTTAATTACTGCTTGATTAGCATAATTATGCATGTTAATAGCTTCTCAAATGAATTGCACTTGTCAGGAGGGTGGAAGCATCTGTAGTGGCGGCAGCCTGATACATATTTTCTCCTCTCCAACAGCGTTGTCTAACTCTTCCCCCTTAAGTGTTCACCATTAATCACCGCACACTCCTTTTCCTTTGGAGTAAAAGTTGGCATTTTGGGATAATTGGGCTATTATCATGTGCCTGTCACCTTTACACCGGTGAGCTGCCATCTTTCTTTTGTGTTGGCATTCTAGAAAGATGGAAGAGCATGGATGTGGGGAGCATGGCAGAGAAAGATAAGGTTGGGTAATACAAATACCGTATTTTTCGGATTATAAATCCGGAGTATACGTCGCACCGGCCGAAAATGCATAATAAGAAGGCAAAAGACATATATACGTCGCACTGGAATATAAGTCGCATTTTTGGGGGACATTTATTTGATAAAATCCAACACCAAGAATAGACATTTGAAAGGCAATTTAAAATAAAAAAAAGAATAGTGAACAACAGGCTGACTAAGTGTACGTTATATGACGCATAAATAACCAACCGAGAAGGTGCTTGGTATGTTAACGTAACATATTATGGTAAGAGTCATTCTAATAACTATAACATATAGAACATGCTATACGTTTACCAAACAATCTGTCACTCCTAATCCATAAATCCCATGAAATCTTCTTCCTCGATGTCGCTTCTAAACAACGCTGCCAATTCCAAAGGTATGCTCTCCTTCCGCTGCATATTTCACTACGTCCAGCTTGTAATCTGCAGTACATGATTTCCTTTTCGGTGCCATTTTTGTTCAACCCTTCTCAGTTTTTGTAAGTTACTGCCAACGTTGAAATGATCCATTTTAATAGCTACGGCAGTAGCATATAGCATATAGTAGTTAGCATTCCATGACCCACAATGCACTTCTGCCATGACCCTCCCCCGCCGAATTCTTATTGGTTGACGTGTATGTGACGATTGCTGACGTGTGTGTGACAGTTGCTGACATTTTGTTCGTCTCCTCCGCGAATGAGATAAATAATATTATTTGATATGTTTCACACATAAGTCGCTCCGGAGTATATGTTGCACCCCCGGCCAAACTATCAAAAAAACTGCGACCTATAGTCCGAAAAATACGTTAAGCATTATTTAAAGGACCCTTAGTGTCCAGTTGAAGTTATTGTATTTTTCATCCAGAAAAATAATTTACGTATTTGGTAGATAACTAACTGTACTTGGAATGCTCCCTTTTTATCCCCAGACTCGATATGCCGCACCGTCTTGGTTTAACGTCATCTACACACCTGGAGCCCATTCCCGCGCATAGACAGTTTGGAGAAAGTCATGTAAAACTAACATTTTGACCACTTTTTTGCATGTTTGTGTCGCCATGTTTTTGTCGGTCATGATTACATCAAAATAACATGGTTAACATTATTAGCAAAAAATTAATATAAATATGATAACATAAAACACTATACTCTGTGTTTCACTATTTTCAGTGTCTGCCTGTCTTTGGTTATTTTCCTGAGCATATAATGACTTTTTATTATAATTTTTTTCAACTTTGCATGCCCCTGTCTGTTCCCAGTCATGTAAAGCTGCTGGAAATATGGATTTATCTCGAAGATGAATACAAAATCTGTCAAGACTTGGACTATGGTGTGGTTTGTTTTCCCGTGGTGCAAAGTGTTTGGAACGGACATGGCGTGAAGGTAATGACATTTTTAATTTTAACGAAAAAATATTAAAAAACAAAGGGTATAAACAAAAGGCGCTCTCAGTGGAGGTTCAAAACTTGGCTATGAAAACTAAAACTCGCATAATGGGAGAACTATGAATATTAAACAAAACATATAAACTATGGCATCAAAAACTTACTTGGACCGAGAAAGAGCATGGATCATCGGCATGGATAACATGGGTGTGCAGGAGGGGATAGAGGGTAATGTCGCCAGGCTGACTGCCTGGCAACTGCAGACTTAAATGGTGACATGGTGATTGACAACAGGTGCATAAGTCCAAGTGAATGAGGTGCGTGAGTCGTGAGAACAGGTGAACTGATTGGTAGTCATGGAAACAAAAACAAACCAGGGTGCGCAAAAACAGGAACTATTGGAGTTCAAAACAAAACAGAACATAACTAAACAGAACATGATCACAAACACATGACAATATCTATGTCCTTTCAGAATTTTTATGAGCACAATTAAATTAAACTTAACTTTAATTCCCGTAATAAAACATCAGAAGAAGAGGACGCAAAAATGCTAGCGACTTAGCTTCTTTTTCTTTTTCTCTGCTCCGCCACTGAGCTTGTGCCTGATGCGAGTCTGAAGCACACCTAAATTTCTGTGGTTACAATATTATTACTATTGAAGGGGACGTACCAAGAAAAACTTTTCTTATCTGTTGGTAAATGCTTTTGTGTATTTGGAATTTCCTTAAAGGCCTACTGAAATTAGATTTTCTTATTTAAACGGGGATAGCAGGGTCATTATTTGTGTCAGACTTGATCATTTCGCGATATTGCCATATTTTTGCTGAAAGGATTTAGTAGAGAAAATCCACGATAAAGTTTGCAACTTTTGGTGCTAAGAGAAATGCCCTACCTCTACCGGAAGTCGCATATGATGACGTCACAAGTGTGGGGGCTCCTCACATATTCAAATTGTTTTTAATTGGAGCCTCCAAAAAAAAAGTGCTATTCGGACCGAGAAAACGACAATTTCCCCATTAATTTGAGCGAGGATGAAAGATTCGTGTTTGAGGATATTGATAGTGACGGACTACAAAAAAAACAAAAAAAGTAAAAAAAAAGTAAAAAAAAAAAAAAAAAACGCGATTGCATTGGGACGGATTCCGATGTTTTTAGTCACATTTACTAGGTTAATTCTGGGAAATCCCTCATCTTTTTATTGTGTTGGTAGTGTTTTAGTGAGTTAAATAGTACCTGATTGTCGGAAGGGTGTCTCCACGGGTATCTTGACGCGCAGTGTCTCAGGGGAGTCGACGGCAGCTATGGACGACACAAGCTCAGCTTTTCTCCGGTAAGAACTGGCTTTTTTACCACAATTTTCTCACTGAAACCTGCTGGTTGACATGTAGTAGGGATCCATGTTCTCTTGACCGCGCTCTGATCCATAGGAAAGTTTGACCTCCAGGAATTTTAAACAAGGAATCAAAATGTGTTTGTGTGGCTAAAGGCTAAAGCTTCCCAACTCCATCTTTCTACTGTGACTTCTCCAATATTTATTGAACAAATTGCAAAAGCTTCAGAAACACAGATGTCCAAAAAACTGTATAATTATGCCGTTAAACCAGACGACATTTAGCTGTGTGTGTGTGCGCAGCGCTCGTACTTCCTAAAAACCCGTGACGTCTTGCGTACACGTCATCATTACACGACGTTTCGAAAACGAAACTCCCAGGAAATTTAAAATTGTAATTTAGTAAACTAAAAAGGCCGTATTGGCATGTGTTGCAATGTTAATATTTCATCATTGATGTATAAACTATCAGACTGCGTGGTGGGTAGTAGTGGGTTTCAGTAGGCCTTTAAGACCCGAAAATTTGATATCAAACCATAGAGGCATTCCGGAAATATTTAGAGAATTTTTTTTTACTTCATACAGCCGTTAATTGAGCCCTTTGAAATATGCTCTGACTTGTGAAGTTTTATGACCTGTGACGTCAGCGGCTATCACCATATATGGTAGAAATATACCCCACAAACTCTGCGTGAATCCGCCATTGTAGTCCGAAGTAGTCATTATTTTTCTCTATTCTCTTGTTGTGGGGCAGACTGGCTCTTACATGCACATGCATCCTCCGCTGTTGCCATTTCCAATACAAAGTAGCGTGAACTATATTTATAGAGTGCTTCCTCTCCATAGACTCAAAGTTCCTTACATTGAGAAACCCATTATCCACATTTAAGTTTACACACGTGGACGGCACTGGAAGCAAAGTGGAAGTGTCTTGCCCAAGAACACAGCGCCAGTGACTCGGAGGGCAGAAGCTGGATTCAAACCCATCCATCCATCCATTTTTCTACCGCTTATGGGACCTGCAGGGGGTGCTGGAGCCTACCCAGCTGCACATGGGTGTATGGCAGGTTACCCCCTGGACAAGTTTCCACCTCATCGCAGTGGATTCAAACCAGGAACCGTTACGTTTCTGGCAAGTGGCTCTACCATCTGAGCCACACCGCCCCTACGGTATTGTTTCAATTTATATCTATCAATAGAGACGATAAGGAAGCACTAAAAACTACAACATGGCTTGCAGAGAGCATACACAGTTGAAGTGGAGGCACGTGAGTAAGACTTTCCTCAAAACGGTGCATTCTGAAGAGACGGTCAGACATGACGTGCGCATTTTTTGGATATTGAAAAAAAAAAAAAAATTTGGGTATTGAAAAACAAAAATATTAACTATGTTTTAATATTTTGATCCAAAAGCAACTTTTTTTTGCACTAAAACCAACTACTGTGAAAACAGCAATGGAAAAAAAAACAATAAACCGGGCCATGATATGAACTAAAGATGAGACAACCATGTTGAACATTCCCTCTTGCTGCCACTTAATCCGACCTGAAGAGTGGAAGGGAGATGTGGCCGAGACTGGCCTGGGTTCTCAAGGTTGCAGGTGTTAGCCAGGAGCACTTATGGATCGAGGGAAAGGGCAGCGTCTGAGATGAGCTGCGACTGCATCATTGGGAATTCTCCTCAGGAGTATGTGGCATTTAAAAATGTTGCTAATCGCTTTTACTTGGAGAACAGTTACACGCAACAAAGAGAGGAAAAAAAACTCACATTGTGATAGAAAACGATTTGTGTTGGAGTCTAAATGTTAGCGTGGGTTTTACTATGAGAAAAGTAATGTGTCTAGCAGCAGCAATTGGGGGTGTGGCAACACCATGTCTGTATTGGATATTAACTCATTGCCACTGGGTGGTCTGTCATTCGCACAGACAGCCTCTGAAAGGCCTTAATGGCTCATTTACATTATTGATGAGCCAACCCCGTGTCACCTCAAACGCAAAGCATTTCAAGGAAATAATTTTATGCAAACTACATATAGATGCACTTGTGATCAATTGGCCTTGGTTTTAATACCACACAACAGTTGCAGTGAGATGTACACCTTCAATGACAGTGTTGCCCCCCGTGCAACCTCAATCAGACACATGCAGTACGGATAAAAGTGGTTTTACAGTTTCAGGTCCATAGCTACATTTCATTGCTTTTTGTACCGAGTTAAACTTTTGGTTGCCTCCATTTCACGAGTTCATTATTGCAGTTTCCCTTCATTGCAGTGGGTAATAGTGCCAATGTTTCTTTGTGGGTTCACCATAGGTCTCAGCAAGTACTCTATATTGCCAAAAGTATTTGACCACCTGCCTTTACTCACATATGAAATTGAAGTGCCATTTCACGGAACTCTCCAAAATGTTTTTGTATCCATCCATCTTCTTCCGCTTATCCGAGGTAGGGTCGCGGGGGCAGCAGCCTAAGCAGGGAAGCCCAGACCTTCCTCTCCCCAGCCACTTTGTGTAGCTCTTCCCGGGGGATCCCGAGGCGTTCCCAGGCCAACCGGGAGACATAGTCTTCCCAACGTGTCCTGGGTGTTCCCCGTGGCCTCCTACCGGTTGGACGTTTTGGTATCCTGGAGCATTCAAAGTTCCTTTCACTGGAACTAAGAGGCCAAGCCCAGCTCCTGAAAAAACAACCCCACCAAATTTCCCTAATACATTTTAAAACTGCCATAAAATCATGGCTCAGCTTAACCTCTACCTCAGTGGTCCCCAACCACCGGAAGAATTTTTTATATTGTTTTATTTTTTTAATTGAAAAAAAAAGTTTATTTTTATTTTTATTAAATCAACATAAAAAACACAAGATACACTTACAATTAGTGCACCAACCCAAAAACCCTCCCTTTTTTATGACTAAAATGTCCCTTTTTCATGACAAAGAACACTCTTGATGAGGGAGCTGATGGTCAGCTGCCACTTGAGGTCCTGGGTGATGGTGGTGTCCAACAAACGGAAGGAGTCCATAATGGAGATGGGGGTGGGACAGTCAATCAGGGTGAGTGGGGATGGTGAGGCTGTGACTTTCCTGAAGTCGATGACCATCTCCACTGTTTTCTGGGCGTTCAGCTCCAGGTTGTTGAGGCTGCACCAGGACGCCAGCCGGTCCACCTCTCTCCTGTAGGCGGGCTCATCGCCATCTGAGATGAACCCGATGAGAGTAGTGTCGTCCGCAAACTTGAGCAGCTTCACGTACTGGTAACTGAGGTGCTTTAGTTTGTGTACAGGGAGAAGAGCCAGGGGGAAAGTACACAGCCCTGAGGAGTACCAGTGTTCGTGGTTCGACTGTCCGAGATAATCTTCCCCAGCCGCACGTGCTTTTCTTCGGTCTGTCAGGAATGGTGGAATTCCTTTTGAATTCTGCTTGAAGTCATTGGGGGCTGCTATTTTGATGACATCAGTTCCTGTACTTTTGGGCACAGTCATTTTGAAGAGAAAGGGCCCTCTACATTACATCCTGTTTACATTCTGTACACACAGCATATATGACACCTGGCCGGTCAGCGCTGTGTCAGCCTGTCTTCGAGATCAGAGAAATGCTTTAAATGTGTCCAAACACCAGTGAGCTATACCATTTTAGCGAGTTAAACTCTGGCTTTGACCCTTTCAATTTGTGGATTTTATCAGAGTTAGGCTTTGTTCCGCAGCAAATCTAGAATTGCGATGAGACCGAAAAAGATACCCAGTGGACCTTTGTTACAGTGAAGGAAGAAGCACAACCAGGACCCAAGCTGATGAGGGATCGCCTCACACTGCTAGTTTGTACTAATGCTAGCAGTGACTACGTGAAGCCACTACTTGTTTATTACTTCGAAACTTTCAACATGTTACACAATGTGATAAATGTTCCTAGACAGAAGGTAAAATGATGTGAAATGACTATGACTTTTTTGGTTTTGGAGCGCACCAATGAGACTGTGTGTGTGTGTGTGTGTGTGTGTGTGTGTATGTGTGTGGACATAAACCCTCTTTTCAATGACGATAAAAAAGAAAAATACCTGCTCTGCGTTGGTGTCTTGCCAGATTTTGTATTTCGTAGAAATAGAAAATGTGTATTCCTGCAGTAGGAGCACTTGCATTCAGAGGAGAAGCAACATAGTGTTTAGTTACTAGTTTCACACATTAACTTTACATAATGTACCCTTTTCTTTGGCCATTTCCGCTGGATATTTTCGCGCCGTAGTAACAGAACGCATCAGGTCCCAAGATGGCGGCGCCCTGACGGGCTGCGACTTCGAGGAGCTCTTGCTAAATATGGAACATTTGGCAGAAATACCGGACAATCCTAAAAACTTTATGGCTGGCTCACATCGTGATCACGGAGACCGCCAGACACTTCTGGATGTGGACATATCGGGCCGTTTTGGACTGATAGACGCGTGATTGCAAGACCTGCTAACTAGCACGGGAATACTTCGGCGGCTACATCCAGCGGCCTGTGAAGCAGCGGAGTATAGTAGCAGCGGGGGCCGTCTACGGAGCAGACGCCAGCGGTGTGATCGGAAACGCGGATGTCGAGCGTGGCTAAAAAGAAAGCAGAAGGCTAATCCCCACAGAACACCACTTCCCTCCATCCTGAAGCCGGATTTAAATGGAAGATGCGAGACTACTGGTCTGGGTAAGGAGTCAGTTAAATTAGAACAAGTTTTTTCTGCTTTGGTTGTTTCAGAGTTGTACATGCGTTCTACTGCGGTGGCTAACTATGATGAGTGCAGTTTATCAAACCAACAAACAAACAATCGGAAAATTCCCGTCGTATCAATTCCTAGATATGGTCGTAATTATACTAAATGCACTGGGCATAATAAAAACAACATTATTAATATTGCTACTACGGATAATTTGATCAAAAATTCCCTAAAACAGCCCACTACCTATAATATAGGTTTTTTAAACATAAGATCATTGTCTCCCAAAACGTTGTTAGTTAATGATATCATCAGAGACAACAATCTTAACGTCATCGGTCTCAGCGAAACCTGGCTTAAACCAAACGACTTTTTTGCGCTAAATGAGGCATCTCCTCCTAACTTTACACACGCGCATATTGCCCGTCCTCTTAAAAGGGGTGGGGGGTCGCACTAATATACAACGAAAACTTTAACCTTAGTCCTAACATAAATAATAAATATAAATCGTTTGAGGTGCTTACTATGAGGTCTGTCACACCGCTGCCTCTACACCTGGCTGTTATCTACCGCCCCCCAGGGCCCTATTCAGACTTTATCAATGAATCCTCAGAGTTCGTTGCTGATCTAGTGACGCACGCCGATAATATAATCATAATGGGGGACTTTAATATCCATATGAATACCCCATCGGACCCACCGTGCGTAGCACTCCAGACTATAATTGATAGCTGTGGTCTTACACAAATAATAAATGAACCCACGCATCGCAACGGTAATACGATAGACCTAGTGCTTGTCAGGGGTATCACCGTTTCTAAAGTTACGATACTCCCATATTCTAAAGTATTGTCCGATCATTACCTTATAAAATTCGAGGTTTAGACGCATGTTCGTCAAACTAATAATAATAATAACTGCTATAGCAGCCGCAACATTAATACGGCCACAACGACAGCTCTTACTGACCTATTGACCTCGGTAATGGCACCATTCCCAAAGTATGTGGGCTCTATTGATAACCTCACTAACAACTTTAACGATGCCCTGCACGAAACCATTGATAACATAGCACCGCTAAAGTTAAAAAAGGTTCCAAAAAAAGCGTACCCCGTGGTTTACAGAAGAAACTAGAGCTCAGAAATTATTATGTAGAAAGCTGGAACGCAAATGGCGCACGACTAAACTTGAGGTGCACCATCAAGCATGGAGTGATGGTTTAATAACTTATAAACGCATGCTTACCTTAGCTAAAGCTAAATATTACTGAAATCTCATCCACCGTAATAAAAACGATCCCAAATTTTTGTTTAGTACGGTAGCATCGCTAACCCAACAAGGGACCCCTTCCAGAAGCTCCACCCACTCAGCTGATGACTTTATGCAATTCTTTAGTAAGAAAATTGAAGTCATTAGAAAGGAGATTAAAGACAATGCGTCCCAGCTACAACTGGGTTCTATTAACACAGATACGATGGTATATACGGCGGATACTGCCCTCCAAAATAGTTTCTCTCGTTTTGAGGAAATAACATTAGAGGAATTGTTACAACGTGTAAATGGAATAAAACAAACAACATGTTTACTTGACCCTCTTCCTGGGAAACTGATCAAGGAGCTCTTTGTATTATTAGGTCCATCAGTGCTAAATATTATAAACTTATCACTTTCCTCGGGCACTGTTCCCCTAGCATTCAAAAAAGCGGTTATTCATCTTCTTAAAAGACCTAACCTCGATCCTGACCTAATGATAAACTACCGACCTCACCTTCCATTTATTTCAAAAATCCTCGAAAAAATGGTTGCGGAGCAGTTAAATGAACACTTAGCGTCTAACAATCTATGTGAAACCTTTCAATCTGGTTTCAGGGCAAATCACTCTACGGAGACAGCCCTCGCAAAAATGACTAATGATCTATTGCTAACTATGGATTCTGATGAGTCATCTATGTTGCTGCTCCTCGATCTTAGCGCTACTTTCGATACCGTCGATCATAATATTTTATTAGAACGTATCAAAACACGAATTAGTATGTCAGACTTGGCCCTGTCTTGGTTTAACTCTTATCTTACTGATAGGATGTAGTGCGTCTCACATAACATTGTGACCTCGGACTACGTTAAGGTAGCGTGTGGAGTTCCCCAGGGTTTGGTTCTTGGCCCTGCACTCTTCAGCATCTACATGCTGCCGCTAGGTGACATCATACGCAAATACGGTGTTAGCTTTCACTGTTAAGCTGATGACACCCAACTCTACATGCCCCTAAAGCTGACCAACACGCCGGATTGTAGTCAGCTGGAGGCGTGTCTTAATGAAACTAAACAATGGATGTCCGCTAACTTTTTGCAACTCAACGCCAAAAAAACGGAAATGCTGATTATCGGTCCTGCTAGACACCGACCTCTATTTAATAATACAACTCTAACTTTTGACAACCAAACAATTAAACAAGGCGACACGGTAAAGAATCTGGGTGTTATCTTCGACCCAACTCTCTCCTTTGAGTCACACATTAAAAGCGTTACTAAAACGGCCTTCTTTCATCTCCGTAATATCGCTAAAATTCGCTCCATTCTGTCCACTAAAGACGCTGAGATCATTATCCATGCGTTTGTTACGTCTCGCCTCGACTACTGTAACGTATTATTTTCCGGTCTCCCCATGTCTAGCATTAAAAGATTACAGTTGGTACAAAATGCGGCTGCTAGACTTTTGACAAGAACAAGAAAGTTTGATCACATTACGCCTGTACTGGCTCACCTGCACTGGCTTCCTGTGCACTTAAGATGCGACTTTAAGGTTTTACTACTTACATATAAAATACTACACGGTCTAGCTCCATCCTATCTTGCCGATTTTATTGTACCATATGTCCCGGCAAGAAATCTGCGTTCAAAGGACTCCGGCTTATTAGTGATTCTCAAAGCCCAAAAAAACTCTGCGGGCTATAGAGCGTTTTCCGTCCGGGCTCCAGTACTCTGGAATGCCCTCCCGGTAACAGTTCGAGATGCCACCTCAGTAGAAGCATTTAAGTCTCACCTTAAAACTCATTTGTATACAGTAGCCTTTAAATAGACTCCCTTTTTAGACCAGTTGATCTGCCGTTTCTTTTCTATTTTCTCCTATGTCCCACTCTCCCTTGTGGAGGGGGTCCGGTCCGATCCGGTGGCCATGTACTGCTTGCCTGTGTATCGGCTGGGGACATCTCTGTGCTGCTGATCTGCCTCCGCTTGGGTTGTTTTCCTGCTGGCTCCGCTGTGAACGGGACTCTCGCTGCTGTGTCGGATCCGCTTTGGATTGGAGTCTCTCGACTGTGTGGAACCTCTAATGGATTGAACTTTCACAGTATCATGTTAGACCCGCTCGACATCCATTGCTTTCCTCCTCTCCAAGGTTCTCGTAGTCATCATTATCACTGACGTCCCACTGGGTGTGAGTTTTCCTTGCCCTTATGTGGGCCTACCGAGGATGTCGTAGTGGTTTGTGTTGTGGTTTGTGCAGCCCTTTGAGACACTAGTGATTTAGGGCTATATAAGTAAACATTGATTGATTGATTGAGTGATCTACATTTTCCCATGCTACAGAGTGGACCGCATGCGCTTTAATTGTGCTTGAAAAAAATTGCGACATTAAAGGAGCGCGTGATACAGGCCTAAGTAAAATACAACTTGATTATAACCTGAACATATAACTTTTCTATTGAAATTATTATTTCATTTTGCCAACATTAAGAGGAATTGTTGTGAATATATATATATACATATATATATACATATATATATATATATATATATATATATATATATATATATATATATATATATATATATATATATATATATATATAAATATATATATATTTTTTTTCATCCGCATGTCTTAATAGTATAGTTTTTTTTTTTTTTAATTCTAAAATGTCAGAGAAGATAAATGTACAATCTGATTGCACAACTGTGCATCGCTCCCTGGAGACGGGCCTTTCCTCCAACAAACTATAATCAATATTTTGATCAATCACATTTGTTGTTCACACAGTAATGCAAATGGGTTCTGCCATGGTCACTATTGTGTGCCTGATAAATTGGGCAACATTGTTGGCGTGCGTGGAGAATGGCTGTCTGGCACAGAATAGAAAGAGCTCAGAACAATACAGAGGATTTGTCTTTGTGATTGACCAGCCTCATGCTTAAGTTCTTATCAATCTTTGGATTTGTGATGAGTACTCTACTCCATTATGACTGTTAAATGTATGTTCTTTCAACAAAATACACTTTTTCACTATTGTACATGCTCTCTATGGACTGGACACAAACATCTGGGACATATTTGACCGACAAGTCAATTGTAGGTCGCCAGATATGCCGAATCTGTCTCATGTTATTCACATAATATTTCTTACTGTGTTGAATGTTAACATATAAACGTTTCATCTATTCATCTCATGTCTACACAGTTGGCTCAAATTAGTCAAGCTGTGGTCAATCAATGTCTCACCTTAGAGGTCAACCCACTGACATGTCTTCTACTCCTATGGCAAAGTCTGCCTCTCTAAATTAAGAGGCCCATAAAACAGTTTAACATTTGGGATCTCAATCATCAGGTGAAGACCCATCACCGCCCCTTAGGGCGCCATGTAGCCTACACAGATCTTTTAAAAATGAATTATCACCTTCTGCCCCCATGACCACAGATCTCAGACAGATTGATGACATAGATTAAAATGTCCCATTTCACTTTTCATCCTTTTCATGCACAGCAGCAAGAAAAAGTAATTGTTCAACAGGCCAGAGTTTTAAATTAGGTGTGCTCATTGCTACCTTCGGGATAACATATATGTAAATGTGTTTTGGAGAATTCATGTTTAGTTTAATGAAATATTAAATGACATTACCAAGAGTGGAAAATAAACAGTTAGCTGGGATAGGCTCCTGCTGAGCATGACCCTGAGCAGCGTCTCCATAATCTCCCATTTTGAGATTATTTAAAATGTATGAAGTCAGAGAACATGGTGAAATGTTTGCACTTTCAAACGAGCTGGCTTTTCACAATAGTACTGTAGTGAGTCTTATTCTACGTTGTGTATTTTTTTTAAGTAAGAGACATTCCACCATTTCGTCGTTTCATCATTTATTGGCCACCTGTTGTGGAAACACGAAACACATAAACAGGTCTCTACTTTTCTGGAGGAGTGATACCTCATCAGCAAAAGTCCGATAGAAGAGAAAATAAACAACATTCATTCATATAAAAGATAATAATTTAAATTACATTAACAAAACGTTTTATCACAAAAAAATTATACTAATACACAAATCCACATACCTGTTTTGGAAACACATAAACAGGTCTCTACTTTTCTGGCGGAGTGATACCTGCGTAAATACCATGTGTAATTATGACCAAACATTTCAAACATTTGACGCTCTAATCATTACTTAACAAAATTGTGCATAAAAAAATACTTAAAACAACACATCATGTATACCTACAACATTAATGTTTTAACTTTTAAAGTATTATGAAAGTTTAGAAATAATATTTACACAAGAAACAGAGCAATGAAGAACTATTACCTCATCAGCAAAAGTCCGATAGAAGAGGAAGTAAATATCTGAAAAAAACGCAGAGTTACTTCCTGCACCGGACATCCGGTTATTCAATAAAACCAATACTTCAAAATAAAACATAACACCCTGTCTTGTTCATAATATAGCGCAACAACATCACCCTATTACAGTACTACATTGATGATGCTGCATGTTCCAACAAAGAACCCTTTAGTACAGCGGAAAAGATCATAAGGACTCGTCTTCCTCCTATCCAGGAAATCGCACAAAGCCGCTGCCTGACCAGGGCTCAGAAAATCTGCAGAGACTCCCCTCACCCTCATCAAGGACTGTTTTCACTGTCAGACTCTAGAAATACGTTCCACAGCCTCTGTATCAAAACCTCCAGGTTCTGTAACAGCGTCTTCCCTCAGGCCATAAGACTCTTAAATGCATCATAATAATACCCTCAATTCCCCCCAAAAATGTATTAACTCGCTGTGGAATATAAAGACAATATAACATACATCCATAAATGTGGATGTATATGCAAAAGTGCAATATATTTATCTGTACAGTAATCTATTTATTTATATATCGTTTTTTTATCCTGCACTACAAAAAGCTAATGCAACAAAATTCCTTTGTAATCTGTACTGTCAAGTTCAAATTTGAATGACAGTAAAAGGAAGTCCAAGTATAAGTCTTTAAAGGCCTACTGAAACACACCACTACCGACCAGGCAGTCTGATAGTTTATATATCAATGATGAAATCTTAACATTGCAACACATGCCAATAACTTTACTAAATTTCCCGCGAGGAATCCTGTTGAAAACGTCGCAAAATGATGACGCTTATGTTGACGCGTGCTGGTGACGTAATTGGTTGGCGCGGACATGTTCTCCCAGCACCACCCACGGCTAAAAGTTGTCTCTTTTCATCTCATAATTACACAGTATTTTGGACATCTGTGTTGCTGAATCTTTTGCAATTTGTTCAATTAATAATGGAGACGTCAAATAAGAATGCTGTTGGTGGAAAGCGGTGGATTGCAGCTGCCTTCAGCACCGAAACACAGCCGGTGTTTTTTTGTTTGTTGTGGAACTTTAACACAGAGCGGTCAAGCGAACATGTTTCTCAACGTCAACCAGCAAGTTTATGGATGGGAAAATTGTGATATTAAGTCGGCTCTTACCGGAGACTTGAGTGGTTTATGCGACCTCATCCTGCAGCTCAAAAAGGCAGCTGTGATCTTGGCTCCTCGGCTTCTCTCAGAGACACTAGCGTTCACCGCAGCCATCCGGGTTTCAGGTATGACTTTATAATCTCACTAAAATACTATTAACACAATAAGCAGATAAGGGATTTTCCAGAATTATCCTAGTAAATGTGTCTAATTACATCTGAAACGCACCCACTGCCACCGCCTGGAGCCGTCGACTTTTTATTTTTTAGTGCTTCACTCTAACTTTCCTCATCCACGAATATTTCATCCTCGCTCAAATTAATAGGGAAATCATCGCTTTCTCGGTCCGAAAATAGCTCTTGCTGCTGGAGGCTATGATTATAAACAATGTGAGGATGTGAGGAGCCCTACCACCAGTGATGTCACGCGCACATCGTCTGCTACTTCCGGTAAAGGCAAGGCTTTTTTATTAGCAACCAAAAGTTGCGAACTTTATCATCGATGTTCTCTACTAAATCCTTTCAGCAAAAATATGACAATATCGCGAAATGATCACGTATGACACATAGAATGGACCTGCTATCCCCGTTTAAATAAGAACATCTCATTTCACTAGGCCTTTAAACTTAAGTGCAACAAAAAAACAGAAACAAGGTAAAAGTTAATTTTGGTCGCTAATGCCATCTTGTATGTTTGACGTGCTTAGTGAATGTTTTAGTTAAACATTCGGTGGCATTTGAAGACTTGTGTATATCATTTCATTTTCACGGGGACGCTTGTTGACAAGTAGTGCTGTTGTAAGCTGATGTACTAATTTCGCTAATTTACTGTACTAACTTGATCTTTTGTGTGCTTTTTAATAGTTTTTTGAATTTTTTTTACATCACATCTTTTTTTAGTTTTGCTCAATATGAGTCAATTGCACAAATTATGCTAAGCAGTCCTCACAGAGCACTTTTTGTTGCTAAGCTAACAATCTGCTTAGTCGTGCCTTCTCTCAACTTCACATTTAGATGCGGAAACTGTTAATGTCTCAGCCAGATGGTGATCAAACTCGAAGAGAGAAATATTGGCACAATATTATTTTTTAGGAAACCGAACAAAAGCTGGACATGATTATCCTTGGCAAAATGCAGGTCGATGCCATCGGTACTTAGCTAACTGACACAGCAAACTTTCCAGGTACCCTGGGCTTCCCCCCAGGTGATCCCACTGCTGGTGCGAATCATTAGCTCCAGCGGGGGGCTAGGTCTAAAGCCTCGGTCAGTTCCACTCCATCGCAGCCAGATAAGTGGACCTTTGTCAGACGCTGTAGAAGGAGGTCCGGAGGACGTCGTTCCAGCTGTTGCCCTCCCTCCATGTTGTCTGAGAGTGCTTACAATCGCTTGGATTCCACAGATTTTCCTCCTCTGGCTGGCAGCTCTAGTCGCCCTCCAGTGTCGTTGGGCCCCGCTCGGCCCACCACACCGTCTCCTGCAGTCAAGCATCATTGTGGCGCTATGTCATACACATTGAAGATTAATTTGACCTTGGCTCCATGGAAAAATACCAACAACTACCATGGTCCAGCATCATTATCCAAAAACTAATACATCCTTTTTTTCTGACTTCTCTGACCTCCTGACCCAACTCTGTGCAATATCTCCATGCATTTTACTTTGAGTGGATTTCAACCTCCACATGGACAGACCAGACAACAAACTGGCCTCAAGTGAACTCCTACACTCATTTAATATCATTCAGCATTATTCTATCAGCTTCTCCTCCTCCAGAGTCAAATAACCCATTTTATCTCATCATTTACTATAAGCAAACACTGCCCACCTGCCTTGACACCCTTGCCCCCTTGAATTCCAAAATTGTCTGCTGGACTCACTCTGCCCCCTGGTACACTCCTGAACTGCTGAAAATGAAAATCCACAAAAAATAACTTGAAAGACTATCGGAAAACTCACCTCACCGTACACCAGCAAGCATACACAGACTTTACCCAACAATATAAACCTGTCCGGTCCATTTACTATTCCAATCTCATCCATTCTAACACCTCCAATCCCAACCTCTGTTCAGTACCATAAACCCTCTTCTCAAACACAACAACTCCACGTCGTCCTTCACCACCAAAAAATGCTATTCATTGCTGTCATTATTTCAACCCAAAATCAAAACCAAATCTTCCATTAACTTCAACTCATCCAAAACTCAGCTGCACGCCTCCTCACTCACTCCCGTCGCTATGACCACATCACCCCTGTCCTACAGGAACTTCACTAGCTACCTATTCTTCAGCGCATCCAATTCAAAATCCTTCTCCTGACCCATAAAGCCCTCCATAACATGGCCCGTTCTACCTCTCTGACTTCTTCACCCCTCACATTCCTGGTAGAAAACTGCATTCCATCAACATTCACCCGCTGTCCCCTCCTCATAGAACCCAGCACCGAACCTGAGGGGACCGTGCCTTCTCCATCTCTGCCCCCACCCTTTGGAACTCTCTCACCCTTTCCATCCATTGATGTCATAATCCCACAATGTTCAAAAGACTATTAAAAACCCACCTTTTTAAAACAGCTTTTAGAACTTCACAAACCATCTCATAACAGTTATTCTTCATTTTACCAATTTTTCTGTTAATTTGCACTGGTTGTTTTAATTAGTATACTGCTTTTATGATTATGATCAAGTTTTATTTTGATTATTGTGTAAGCGTCTTTGAGTGTCTTTTAAAGTGCTGTACATCCTTCTTTCAGTCAGCTCCTCAATGCTGTTGTGTGGGCAGCCTAGAACAGAGTCAGCTCTCTTAATAAGTTTATTAAGTCTATTTCTGTCTCTGACCATGCTGCCCCCCACCCAGCAAACGGCAGCATAAAACACCGCAGAAGTCACCACAGTGTTGTAAAAGGTGCGCAGCAGTGACCCACACACCCCGAAGGACCTCAGTCTACTCAAAAGGTGTAGGCGACTGTCATCCTTCTCGTACACAGCGTTTGAATTGTGAGTCCAGTCCAGATTATTGTTGAGGTGAACACCCAGGTATTTAAATGAATCAATTTCTATATCTAATAACTGGATTTTCACCGGTGTGGGTGGTGGAGCTGTCCGCCAGAAGTCAATCACAAGCTCTTTTGTTTTACTGGTGTTCAAGAGCAGGTAATTAAGTGCCTGAGATGACTTCTCTGTGTTCCTGCTCACTCACCTCAGAAACACTGTGGAGAGACGCAGCCGACGGGCCGACAGCGGGCGGACAGAGGCATTCTGGACCAAGATGGAGGCCAGGAGGCAGGGCATGCGGGGGAGAGGAGAGGCGTGACACACGCGGAGCAGCAGGAGAACGGCAATCGGAGTCAGGTGCGTAAGACACACACCTGCTCACAATCTGCACATCTGCTCCTAGACTTTAAGAGAGGCGAAGGGGGCACGATCGGGGAAGGGAAGACAGAGAAGGAAACCACGGCAGCCCGACCACGAGCCCGACACAGAGATCACACCAAGATGAGTCCCCGCTACCGACGCAGCAGGCGAGCACCGAAAGGTGCTGCGCGACCAGGAAGAGTAGCCGGCGCACTAAAAATGGGCGCGCCCGACTGGCCCGAAGAAAGGTTGTTTGAACACGAGGACGGCTGGGAGTCCGTCACACACACATCCCATCACTTGTCTGAAAACTTATGTAGATGGCAGCGGTTGGAGTCATACCTGAAGTCTGAGGTATAGAGGTTGAAGAGGTAAGATGAGAGCACCGTCCCTTGGGGAGCCCCCCGTGTCCTGCAAACTACCACTACCCTTCAATTATGTTGGAAAAAAAGACATTGATTATGTTGCGGGTCATTCTGACCCGTACTGTGTAAATGCACTCAAAACATTCACGAAAACAGGTTAAACCAATAACAATTTTATTTTAGGTTGTATAAACATTTACAAAACTGACATACAATACATTTTTTATTCCAATTGTATTATGTTAAGGGTCAATTTGACCCATTTCAGTTTTTGTGTTGATCAAAGTACTGGTCATCCTTTCTTTTTCTTGCTGAAATCTGGTGACTTTTCTTCATATAGGGTCATGAACTGGTGTGTAAATCTGGACACTTTGTTGTGTAGTGGAATGTTTGTGCAGAGTTTGTATAAAAAGATGATGTTGCGAGTCATTTTGACCCAGGTGCTTTAATGTGGGTAAATAGCTGTTCAGATCCAAAAATAAACATGTCTCCTTGATGTACTTTTTACTTTGATGTACAATTGTGAATGTGAGTGTGAATGTTGTCTGTCTATCTATGTTGGCCCTGCGATGAGGTGACGACTTGTCCAGGGTGTACGCCACCTTCCACCCGATTGTAGCTGAGATAGGCGCCAGCGCCCCCCGCGACCCCGAAAGGGAATGAGCGGTAGAAAATGGATGGATGGATTGATGTTTGTATTTTGATTGTCTCTGAGACCCAGAGCCAGGTGTGTGAAGAGAGGGAACTTTCTCACACTTGTCCTTGTCTCCTCAGATGTCATCCTTTTGGAGCTCATTTTTGGTGAGTTTGTCAAAGAGATGACATGAGAACAGTGACAAGGACAAGTTTGAGAAAGTTCCCTCTCTTCACACACCTGGCTCTGGGTCTCAGGGGCAATCAAAATACAAACAATTGTACTTCAAAGTAAAAAGTACATCAAAAAGACTTGTTTATTTGTGCTATTTACCCACATTAAAGCATCTGGGTCAAAATGACCCGCCACATCATCTTTGTATACAAACTCTGCAAGACATTCCACTACTCAACAAAGTGTCCAGATTTTACACACCAGTTCATGACCCTAGATGAGGAAACGTCACCAAATTTCAGCAATAAAAGAAAGGATAACCAGTACTTTGATAAACACAAAAACTGAAATGGGTCAAATTGACCCTCAACATAATAGAAGGGTTAAGAACAGTCACGCAGCCTCACATACTGCAGCCTGTGGATGAGGGAGTTAATGATCTATGCAGCCAGATGATGGTACAGGTGTTGGTGATGATGATGGTGTTGAAAGCACTGGAGAAGTCATTGAACATGACTCTCACCGCCCTTCCTGCAGTTTCCTCTGTGGTGGCTGTTTTTTCACCACAAGGATGTAATGTGGCAAAAGATGATCAATGTTGTGATCAGCGGCAGAGGGGGGTGTATGCGTTGACATTAGCATTCAGCAAGTCCAAGGTTTTACTGTTCATTGTGTTGCACTTCAAATACTGAGTAAAGGTGGGCGGGTTGGTAGGAAGAGTGGCATGATTAAAGTCACCAGAGATAAGGAGAACACACACATCTCTCTGGCCCACCCCTATTTGTGACAGAGGAATAGGTCGGTTCACCAGACTACTTAGCCTGAACACTTGGCTTGCAGGTGTTACTCTGGACTTTTATCGACAACTTTGATGCTTTTTGGGAAAGAAGACATCTTTTTGGGGTTGATGTGCTTCATCTCTTGCACAGGGCTGCCGCTTACTGTCTGCCAACCTGAGTATGGCGTTCAGCATGCTTTTACATCCTGATGTCCCCCTGGTGGGGGGACTCTATGGTTTTACTTTTAGCAGCAATATGTACAATACTGGACTTGGATTTCATATTTCCATAAAAACAATTAATTAATTCCTGTCGTCATCACTAGCAGACAACGATATGGATCACATTCCCATAATGTCAACCTTAAACCACTTCCAAAACATCACTCCCTATTAGTTACAGGCACAGACACACCTATCACTATTAACATGGCACTCTAAGATATTCATTAACTTGTCAATAGTCTTTTATCATTAATGATTTGATTTTAAACCACAAACTACACCGCGGTTTTTTAACTGATGTATGGATGTGTACAGATAAATAAAATAATAAATGTGTTGTACTTGTATAGCGCTTTTCTACCTTCAAGGTACTCAAAGCGCTTTGACACTACTTCCACATTTACCCATTCACACACACATTCACACACTGATGGAGGGAGCTGCCATGCAAGGCGCTAACCAGCACCCATGAGGAGCAAGGGCTCAGGACACAACGGCTGTGATGAGGTTGGTACTAGGTGGGGATTGAACCAGGGACCCTCGGGTTGTGCACGGCCACTCTCCCACTGCGCCACGCCGTCCCTCAATGCACAAGGTGTTCTCGTTGAGGCCTCTCCATCAAAATTTAACTTTGCTTTTTTTTAGACAGAGGTGGAAGGAAGGGAGGTGGTACAGTATCATTAGCCACACATTCCCTAACATCAAAACAGATTTTATTTAAGCACCGTATCACTTTTAACATTCCCCAGTTTTGTGTGTCAGTGTTTGTAGACCACCAAAGAAATGTGCTGTTTTTATCAATCATTCCCTCCCCACATATAACATAAAAATTTTAGCTGTCGAGTTTCATCGACGGTATACACTGATAATGTTTTATACCCTTTTTAAAGTTTTTTAAAAATATGTTAGATTTAATGGGTTTTACCCAACATGTTACCAACTCACAACAAAGGATATACTCTGGATTTGGTCATCACTTATGGTCTGTCCACCAGTGTGTCCACTGTTGTTGACTTGATTATGTCCGACCACTACTCTGTGTTTTTTATTATCACAGTTTTTATCCAGCAGAAGACCTCAGTGTGAGCTGTGATGAAGCGCTGTCTAACTTCTGAAGTGGCTGCAAATGTTATTAGAGCTTTAAAAAAACTGTCCTGTGTTTTATCTTCATAAAATGTTTTACTTGTATTTTATCCTTTATTCTGTTCTTACCATTTTACATGTTTTATTATTTTTACTTTCCAGCGTTCCTTAGAGGGAGCCATCTGCAGTGTAGGATAATGTTCCTACAAGCCCACAGGCCAAAGAGAAAGAAGCATAGGTATTTGAGGGAAGCCCTCAAAACCTATGGTTACCCGAGCTGGTCGTTTGTGAAAAGTGCATCTATTTCCAAAAATAACAAGAACAGAGTGGATGAGGAGAAAAAGGGTGACAGAAGCAAACATATTGACATTCCATATGTGTCAGGTCTATCTGAGAAACTCAGAGGATTTTTTTACCAACACAACCTCCCAGTACACTTCAAACCAGCCAACACCCTGAGACAGAGATTGGTGCATCTTAGAGACTGGACACCCCACACCCACAAAAACAATCTGGTGTATGCTATCTTGAGCAATGATGATTCATATATCAGGAAAACAAAACAAAAACTAGGCCGACGCATGACACAGCATAGACGGGCAAACTCTTCAGGCCAAGAATCAGCTGTCTACTTGCACCTCAGGGAGAAACAGCACTCCTTTGAGAACAACAATGTCCAGATTCTGGACAGGAAGGATGGATGATACAAAAAAGGAGTGAAGAAAGCCATCAATGTCAAGGTTGAAAAACCATCCTTGAAAAGAGGAGGTGTTCTGCGAGCACCTGTCTCCCACATACAACACCGTCCTTTTAACCATTCCCAAAAGACTCTGCAATTTAGCCTCCAACAAATAACAGGAGTTAAAAACATTCTGGTCACAGAAGCTGACCAAAAGGGGATCATAATGCCATCCATGCCATTTGTTTACAACTGAATCAAATTCCGACTATGTTGGGCTGCTTCTAAGGTTATACAGGATATATCCCACCTAACCTTATCCCTGTCCACACACACACACACACTATGCCATCGTTTAAGAGCCTCTCCCCGTCCGTCCGCCGGCGCAACGTGACCTAGTACGCATGCGCGGAAAATGCGCACGTCATAGTCACCTCTGACCTAAATTGTTAACAATTTGCTGTGCACTTCTCTTCAGTGTGAAGAGCTGCACTTCATTACATTGTAAATAGATCGCTGTCCTTTGTGTGCCCTTTACATGTGTTTGGAAGTGTTGCTTTGTGTACAAATTCTGAAATTAAACTGAACTTATCTGAACAATAACCAGTGTTGTGGTATTTCAATTAACATGAATCTAGTGTGCCGTGGGGCCCTATTGTAGTGAACCACACCTGAGCCATCATGAATTAATCAAATATTTAAAGGATATGTGAAAGTAAACAATGTGATGAAGAACATTTTACAACATTCAATATAGAGCTCTAGATATCTGGTCAGGGCACTCCTCACTCGTTTGCCTTCACCTTCATTGTCCATATCTTTTTATCTACTCCTTATATACTCTGGACCAAGATGTTGAATGATTGCTCGACATACATGGCGGACAATAACTGATACAGTCTGCTTTGCCAGTCCAAATGCATTTGCTGTTTTCCGCAGTCTTCCCTCATCGGACAGGTAATACAAAGCACACGCTACCTTTTTTTTATCACATTCATCGCCTTGCCTTTGTCTCTCCTTCGACAAATAGACGAAGTTTATCGGTAAGTTGAATCACAGCTAACTTGGACATTCGAAAGTTCTCTTGCCATTCCTCTGGCACACCACACTTGTTGACAAACATATCCCACCAGGTTGCCAGTCTTCCAGGCTTTTTTTCAAAACTGTTGCTCAACATTACTATGTTGCCGTCTGAGATGTGTTGTATCCGAAATAGCTGCAATTGCCCGTTTCCTTCTCTTAAGGTATTCATTTGTGATTTCCACAAGCGCCTTCTCATGTACAGCTGTAGAAGAAGGAGAAACACGGGCATGTCTGGATGACTGTTATGAAGCTAGCTGTGGGGCATTCTTTTTGACGTCACTTCCTGTGTGGGCCACATTCTTTCTGACGTCACTTCCTCTCCGAACTTCATTTAGAAACAATCGATGAGTCCACACAGAACTAAGATTCAGACATTCAAGAAATACACAGCACACTTACCCGTGTAAAAAAAAATCCAAGGATGGTAACCTTAAATGATGGGTTAGTGTGGCTTAAACAAGGTTTAGTCTAAATAATTATTTGTTTAAGGAGTTATTCAGCTTAATGTAGACAGGGCCTTGGACTGTTAGTAGTCGAGCCACACAATACCTCAATGCTAACGAGGGGAATTTACCCTTCAACGACTGTCTGGCTTTGACAGTTAGGATTGCACTTTTGCATTAAAACAGTTGTTTTTCTCACTACGGTAGGACTAAACCATCCTTGCCCAGGCACACCCTACTGGTTTTTGGAGTATAAATAGTTGGGGTTTTGGCACCAACCGTTTGACTGGATATGACCAATCTCAGTCTATGAGCACGAACCGGTGAAGCCTGCTCGGATGAGCAGTGAAACGTCTTACAAGACAAACCATGCAGTCGAGCATTCAATCGTTGCGAACGATTGAATTCTATGACATGTATTGCTATTGGTACTATATGTAATTGGTGTAAATAAAAGGTGTGGAAAAATTCATGTTTTATTTACCATTTTTAAATTAGTACAATAAGTTGTACACCACCAACATCATGTAACATCTCACGGCAGGGAAGTTTTTTATCAACACCTGCTTCTCAAGTCTTGAACAAGTCAACAATGTGTGCATTGTAAGGTGCTGTCTTCATCTTGTAAAGAGCACACAGCTCCATCACTGTTTCTATTCATTACATTTACACTCATCTGGAAATAAGATTTATGTACATTTATATGCAGAGCATTTTACATGATATATCATATCAAATAGATAATGTAAATTAATACAACCAATGAGCATGTGAAGCAGGCATGCATTTTTTAACAATAGGAATTGTTATTTGGGGTTATGTTGCACACGGACGCGTTTGGGTGACAGACCAGAGGCTGTATTGAGTGCTGACAGCTTCCGATGTATGTGTCTTTTTGTACTATATAAGTAAAAAGACTCAGTGCACCGCAATGGAAGTGCTTGATCATCAAGTTTGTAGAGTCAAGAAACAGAACAGACTGAAACAAATTTAAGCAGAGTGTGTTTTTACGTCACGCAAATACGGCGCGATGGAGTGGCGTCAGACGGCGAATATAGCGCTGTCAGTGAATGCTATTTTGCTTCTGAGCAATTTTATGGATTATAATACTACTTCAAATTTTCACATTTTTGAGTGGATAACTTGATTGCTAAGAGGAAGGTTGATGAAGAGAGGTAGCGGCATGCGTGAGTAAAGCGTGTTCACTTCTAACTGACACTAATTCTTATTAGTGTGTGTGACTTTGAGGGACCTTTTGAGAGGAAATATTGTTGTGTTACAAACTTTTGTGTGATAATTATTCCTTATCTGTGATTATTCCAAACTGATTTTTTTTTTGTCTGACAGCGTGTCATGATTACAACGGTCAACTGGATAAAAAAAAATAAAGATAGCTGTAGCATTTGTCCATAACTTTAATGGTCCAGGAATACCGATCCAATTAGGAACCTGTACCAAAAAATAGCGCCACACAGTATACATCCATAGTTGGGAGATGTTGGCATCTACAATTTGGATGTTAATTCTAGCAAGTTGTTTGTTCAAATATTAAACACCACTCCTCCAATTAAACATTGTCAAATGTGTCTGTGTTTAAATTATTAAATACAATGTCATTCAATTTGCCATACTTTATCAAAAAGTATTTTTGTTTAATTTAGTTATTTATTGTCATCATCATTAGGTCCCTGATTCACTTCAGTGAGTTACACATCAGAACTTGACTTAGTAAAATTATTGGGTTTATCATTACTACTGTATCATTACACAGGCAATTACAGAGCCTGCTAGTCTGGGTGAGGAGTCAGTTAAATTAGAACTAGCCAGCGCCACGCTGGATAATCCCTGCACACACAGCAATTTTCTTAGAAGAATACACAACTCACATAATGTTTTTTCTGCTATGACTGTGTCAGAGTTGGACATGCGTTCTACTGAGGTGGCAGATTATGATGCGTTCAGTTAATCGCAGCACCAAGCAAACAATCTGAAAATTCCTGTCATATCAATTCCTAGATATGGTCGTAGTTATTTTAAGTGCAATACGCATAATAAACACTACATTATTAATATTGCTACGACGGATAATTTGATCAAAAACTCCTTAAAACAGCCCACTACCTATAATAGGGGCTTTTTAAACATAAGATCATTGTCTCCCAAAACGTTATTAGTTAATGAGGTCATTAGAGACAACAATTTTAATGTCATCGGTCTCAGCGAAACCTGGCTTAAACCAGACGACTTTTTTGCGCTAAATGAGGCATCTCCTCCTAACTATACGAATGTGCATATTGCCCGTCCCTTAAAAGGGGTGGGGGGGGTCGCACTTATTTGCAACGAAAACTTTAACCTTAGTCCTAACATAAATAATAAATATAAATCGTTAGAGGTGCTTACTATGAGGTCTGTCACACCACTGCCTCTATACCTGGCTGTTATCTACCGCCCCCCAGGGCCCTATTCGGACTTTATCAGTGAATTCTCAGAGTCCGTTGCTGATCTAGTGACACACGCCGATAATATAATCATAATGGGGACTTTAATATCCATATGAATACCCCATTGGACCCACCGTGCGTGGCGCTCCAGACTATAATTGATAGCTGTAGTCTTACACAAATAATAAATGAACCCACGCATCGCAACGGTAATACGATAGACCTAGTGCTTGTCAGAGGTATCACCGTTTCCAAGGTTATGATATCCCCGTATACTTAAGTAATGTCCAATTATTACCTTAAAAATTCGAATTTCAGACTCATGTTCGACAAGCTAATAATAATAATAACTGCTATAGCAGCCGCAACATTAATGCTGCCACAACGACGACTCTTGCTGGCCTACTGCCCTTTGGTAATGGCACCATTCCCAAAGTATGTGGGCTCTATTGATAACCTCACTAACAACTTTAACGACGCCCTGCGCGAAACCATTGAAAGTATAGCACCACTGAAGTTAAAAAAGGCTCCAAAAAGGCGTACCCCATGGTTTACAGAAGAAACTACAGATCATAAATTAACATGTAGTAAACTGGAACGCAAATGGCGCACGACTAAACTTGAGATTTTCCATCAAGCATGGAGTGATAGTTTAATAACTTATAGACACATGCTTAGCTTAGCTAAAGCTAAATATTACTCAGATCTTATTTGCCTTAATAAAAACGATACTAAATTTTTGTTTAGTACAGTAGCATCGCTAACCCAACAAGGAACCCCCTTCCAGTAGCTCCACCCACTCGGCAGATGACTTTATGAATTTCTTTAATAAGAAAATTGAAGTCATTAGAAAGGACATTAAAGAAAATGCGTCCCAGCTACAACTGGGTTATATTAACACAGATACGACTGTATATACAGCGGATACTGCCTTCCAAAATAGTTTCTCTCTTTTTGATGAAACAATATTAGAAGAATTGTTACAACGTGTAAATGGAATAAAACAAACATGTTTTATTCCATTTACTTGACCCACTTCCTCGGAAACTTATCAAGGAGCTCTTTCTATTATTAGGTCCATCAGTGCAAAATATTATAAACTTATCACTTTCCTCTGTCACTGTTCCCCTAGCATTCAAAAAAGCGGTTATTCATCCTCTCCTTAAAAGACCTAACCTCGATCCTGACCTCATGGTAAACTCCCGACCGGTGTCTCACCTTCCTTTTATTTCGAAAATCCTCGAAAAAATTGTTGCGGAGCAGCTAAATGAACACTTAGCGTTTAACAATCCATGTGAAACATTTCAATTCGGTTTCAGGGCAAATCACTCTACTGTGACAGCCCTCAGTGTGTCTGAAATGAAATGATCTATTGCTAACGATGGATTCTATGTTGCTGCTCCTCAATCTTAGCGCTGCTTTTGATACCGTCTATCATAATATTTTATTGGAACGTATCAAAACACGAATTGGTATGTCAGACTTAGCCCTGTCTTGGTTTAACTCTTATCTTACTGACAGGATGCAGTGCGTCTCCCATAACAATGTGACCTCGGACTATGTTAAGGTAACGTGTGGAGTTCCCCAGGGTTCGGTCCTTGGCCCTGCACTCTTCAGCATCTACATGCTGCCGCTAAGTGACATCATATGCAAACACGGTGTTTGCTTTCACTGTTATGCTGATGACACCCAACTCTACATGCCCCTAAAGCAAACCAACCCGCCGGATTGTAGTCAGCTAGAGGCAAGTCTTAATGAAATTAAACAAAGGATGTCCGCTAACTTTTTGCAACTCAACGCCAAAAAAACCGAAATGATGATTATCGGTCCTGCTAGACACCGACCTCTATTTAATAATACAACTTTAACATTTGACAACCAAATAATTAAACAAGGCGACTCGATAAAGAATCTGGGTATTATCTTTGACCAAACTTTCTCTTTTGAGTCACACATTAAAAGTGTTGCTAAAACGGCCTTCTTTCATCTCCGTAATATGGCAAAAATTTGCTCCATTTTGTCCTCTAACGAAGCTGAGATCATTATCAATGCGTCTGTTAGGTCTCGTCTTGATAACTGTAGCATTTTATTTTCGGGTCTCCCCATGTCTTGCATTAAACGATTACAGTTGGTACAAAATGCAGCTGCTAGACTTTCGACAAGAACAAGAAAGTTTGATCATATTACGCCTGTACTGGCTCACCTGCACTGGCTTCCTGTGCACTTAAGATGTGACTTTAAGGTTTTACTACTTTCGTATAAAATACTACACGGTCTAGCTCCATCCTATCTTGCCGATTGTATTGTACCATATGTCCCGGCAAGAAATCTGCGTTCAAAGGACTCCGGCTTATTAGTGATTCCCAAAGCCCCAAAAAAGTCTGCGGGCTACAGAGCGTTTTCAATTCGGGCTCCAGTACTCTGGAATGCCCTCCCGGTAACAGTTTGAGATGCTACCTCAGTAGAAGCATTTAAGTCTCACCTTAAAACTCATTTGTATACTCTGGCCTTTAAATAGACTCCCTTTTTAGACCAGTTGATTTGACGTGTCATTTATTTTTCTCCTATGTCCCCCTCTCCCTTGTGGAGGGGGTCCAGTCCGGTGGCCATGGATGAAGTACTGGCTGTCCAGAGTCGGGACCCAGGATGGACCGCTCGTCCAAAGTCGAGACCTCGGATGGACTGCTCGCCTGTGTATCGTTTGGGGACATCTCTAAGCTGCTGATCCGCCTCTGCTTGGCATGGTTTCCTGCTGCCTCCACTTTGGACGGGACTCTCGCTACTATATTGGATCCACTTTGGACTGGACTATCACGGTTATGTTAGATCCACTATGGATTGGACTTTCACAATATCATGTTAGGTCCCCTCGACATCCATTGCTTTCGGTCCCCTAGGGGCGGGGTTGCCCACATATGCGGTCCTCTCCAAGGTTTCTCATAGTTATCATTGTCACTGTCACCGACATCCCACTGGGGTGAGTTTTCCTTGCCCTTATGTGGGCTCTACTGAGGATGTCGTTGTGGTTTGTGCAGCCCTTTGATACACTTGTGATTTAGGGCTATATAAATAAACATTGATTGATTTATTGATTGATAATGTGTGGAGTCTGACTCTCTCCGGGTGTCTGATACGTGTGAGTGACAGAAAGAAAAGCTCTGACTCCCTCAGGAAGAAGTTGTTTAATGTAATATTCTGGTTTATTTGTGTAAAACTCTTTTTTTTTTTTTTTTTTGTGAAAAATGGTGTCAGCGATTAATTTCTATTTAATGGACACATGGATGGAGTGATAATTTTGGTTTCTTGCTTGAGGACACTTCCTTGTAAGGAGAGGAAAAGTACAATTTGAAACCATTTGAAACCACCAATTAGTCAGATTAAATATCTTCAAATCTTGCCTTGGGTTAGGACAAACAATGGTTATGATCGGCTTGGGGGAAATTAAACATTATATTAGGAAATGATTGTGGTTACGCAGGATTAAAGGATGAATAATCATGGCAAGCCTGCAGAAAATTCAACACCAAAGTTGGTACAGGACATCACGTTAGAAATCAAATTGTGGGTTGCAGATCCAATGCAAGCACAAAAGTGTGCAAGAGCAGTAGAAATATGTCTGCAGAGTTCCAGAGATGATGGCGTAAGGTCTGCTTGGCAGAGGAGAAAAGGGCCTCCATATAAATGGGAAATTAGTGGGGGAGTGTGGTCAAAAGTAATTAAGTGCCCCTCTCAGCACTGTCCATTAGCCCTGACACGATGACACAGAAGGAAAATAACATCCATGTCAACTGTGACAGCCGCCTGCTCTGATCAGATAAACATTTTTTTGTTTTGTTTTGACGCCTGATTAGAAAATGATTAGCCAGCGTGCCCGTCTCCTCCTTACCCTTCACCTCCCCTGTTGCTTGACTGACAGATGTGGTGATATGCTGGAGGGCCTGCAGGCCCTCTCCCAGACTCACACACACGTGCAGGCGCACACGAACACACGCACTCACACAACAACAAATACACATTTTCTGGCTACCGTAGCCTTTTTACTACATTCTTTGCTTTGGGGAAAAAAAAGTGAATATATTAAATCTTTATTCTCTTTGCGGATTTCTGGTAGGATTGTACTTTAAGACCATAATATTTCATATATATTTAAAATAATGTTTTCTCAACCAACCGGCTGGTATCTTCTTCCGCTACCAGAGGCCTGGGAGCTTGCAGGTTCCGCGCAGGATCTTAGCTGTCGCCAGTATTTCGCTTTTCTGGACGAATATGTCAGACCTTGTTCCTGGTAGGGCTGGGCGATTTGGCCTTTTTTTAACATCTCGATATTTGTAGGCCATGTCGCGATACACGATACATATCACAATATTTGGCCTTTTCCTTGAATTAACACTTGATACATATAATCACAGCAGTATGATGATTCTATGTGTCTACATTAAAACATTCTTGATCATACTGCATTAATATATGCTCATTTTAGAAACTTTCATGCAGAGAAGGAAATCACAACTAAGTCAATAGCCCAAAACTGTATTTATTAAACAGTTATTAAGCAGTGGCACACACATTCATGTCATTTCCAAAACAGAAAGTGCAAGATTGTCAGAGACATTTTAAAACGAGCTATTACTGCACTTTTGTGCATGATTTCACTAAGATGACATATCAAAACAACTAGAAATGCGCGGTTTGCGGTCTCATCCGCAGAGTCCGCAGATAAACCGCGGGTCGGGCGGGTGACATGACGAAAAAAATAGATTTTAAATAGATTTGGGCGGGTGGCAGTTGAACCATTCCGAAATATTTAATGTACATAGTTCAGGGATCGGCAACCTTTACCACTCAAAGAGCCATTTTGACCCGTGTCACAAAGTAAAGAAGATAATAGGAGCTGCAAACATTCTCGCGAATATCTGCTGGTGGTCACCCAGATAACAAGAATAAGGGCGTGCTATGAAGCCATTGCCTTAACGCCTTCTACAAGATGTAAAAACTGCTTGCCAGTCCAGCAACATGTTATATGTGGCTTTCGCAGATACATGCACACGACTGCAAGACATACTGAGTGATAGAGAGTACACTGATGGTTGTGATATAAACAATTTTAACACTCTTACTAATATGCGCCACACTGTGATGCAACACCAAACAAGAATGACAAACGCATTTCGGGAGAACATCCTCACAGTAACACAACATAAACGCAACACAACAAATACCCAGAATCCTTTGCATCCATGACTATTCCTGACTATATTGACATGTTGATGTACAGAGTAAACACTCTTCATTCTCCTTCAGATGACTTTTCTAATGATGCGACATAATAGCAGTAATGCTACTTTTGGTAGCAACGCTTTGGCACCACACTTGACAAATTACGGTTGTCTGTTCGACATATTCCCACTTGAAGCCAAACCACCGCCAGACACCTGCGGTTTTTCTTGGGAAGTAATTCTTCCTTCATTTGTTACCAGATTCACACTTTCTTTCTCTCGTATTACCACTCGCTCCACAGCTAACGTAACCCATGCCACTGGACGACGTGGCGAAGTTGGTAGAGTGGCTGTGCCAGCAATCTGAGGGTTAACGGTTCAATCCCCACCTTCCACCATCCTAGTCACGTCTGTTGTGTCCTTAGGCAAGACACTTTACACTTGCTCCTGATGGGCCCTGGTTAGCGCCTTGCATGGCAGCTCCCGCCGTCAGTGTGTGAATGTGTGTGTGAATGGGCGAATCTGGAAATACTGTCAAAGCGCTTTGGGCTCCTTAAAAAGGGGTAGAAAAGCGCAATACAAGTACAACCCATTTACCATTTACCTCTCTGCTCCGCGAGGGCACATACGTATGTGACGTATGACGTGACAGTATGTGACGTGTGTAAGTGTGCTTGCTGTCTGTGAGAAGGAGAGACAACAGAGTGGGAAGAGCCTGTAGTGTAATGACAGCAGCTGAAAGCAACTGCGTGAGAACCTATACTCAAATATCAGGATATAGTAATTTCCTATATATCACACAAACCCGTGATATATCGAGTATATCGAGATATCGCCCAGCCCTAGTTCCTGGTATCTGCTCGAGCCATCCACCTATTTTGCCCTCAGTTGCCCACGATCAATACTGACTCCACTGTTGCTTTCAGACACCACATTTCCTTTTGTTCTTCTTTCAAATCTTGCTATTTCCATGTTCCTTTTTCAGGATGTTAAGGGCACTCTGGTTTGGTACATTCATCATTACCATTGTCTTCTGATCTTTATCCATGGCTCGTTGTCTATCACCATTTTGATCTTGACGTACCACCGTATTTTGGCCTGGTTGGTCCTCTGGTGGTATCTACTAACGTGACTCTGGGAGTTCCAGTCAATATTTGGTACAGATGTTACGGTACACTATGCCTGCTACCTGGTAGTGGCGTTCTATGTCTGCTTTGCCAGTCAGCTACACCCTGCTGTGATGTGATTCACTGTCTGATGTGGTAGATCCCGACCCCAATAATCTTGTGTTTAGGGCTTTTTTTTGTGCTGCCATGATTCGTGCCTCTGTGCTGTCTTTCAATCCAGCTTTTTCCAGCCATTGTAATGTTCTCTCAATGTCAGACACGTCTTCAATTTGTGGGTGGTACATGCCATGCAGGGGCTTGTTTTTTTAATGAAAGCACAACTGGGAACTCCTATTTACTGGGCTTCTGTTGCCTGCGGCATTCACTTAGCAGGTATGTTGTATCTGATGTATTTCTAGAAACCTGTTGTTTCCCTTGTAAAGTATCTGTGACACTAATTAGTCTGCAGCCCTCCTATTTTCGCTTTGTGTATAGCCTCAGGATGCTGTACTTGAGGTGGAACCCTCCATGCATTGTACAGTAAGGAGTTCTCTTGTCTTGGTATCAGTGGCTTGCATCTGTTTCAGTGAACATGGTATTATGACATCAATGTGTCTGATTACTGGAAGCATACACCATACTATCCGGACTATAAGCCACTACATGTTTCCAACGCTTTGAACCCTATGGTTTATAAAACAGTGCGGCTAATTCTTTGCTCACGGCCATAAACTTTTGTATTCAACAAATAGTTTTCATGTTACACCAATACTCCCGCCCAAAGGCAAAACCTAGTAACTCACTTCTAGCTGATTTTGAGAAAACAAACGAAAACCAATCCATCTTGATGCTGTCTTACAAAGATCTACAAAGTCATCAAACGTATAGATGTTTTCTTGAGCTTTCATTTTCTTGCCGATTGAGCCATGGATTGAATCTGCTCTAAAGAACGTGTGCCCTTTCTCCAGATATTTTATTACAATCTCGGGTGGGCCCCATTCTGCGTTTGCACATTGGGCAAGAGCCGTGTACAGCGTCCAGTTTTTATTTTGACCTCCACAGTTATCTGCCCAAAAGAGTATGCAAGGGGAAGAATCAAGAACAATACATTTAATGAAGGTGCTTGCAACGTCCTGGGCCAATCTTCCAAATATCCCCTTGTGCCATAATATCACATAATCAGGTTGACCGTCGGCCCCCATTCGTGCAAATGTCTCATTAAAGACAATAAGGCGACTGACAAAGAAGCTTCGATTGGTCCCTTGAGATACTAGGTTTTTCTGTTGTATCTACACTGTTATGTGGTAGTTGCTAGGTCCTGCCATGCGCGTAACAGCTTACTTACAGGACAAATTACAATATCACATACACTAATGTAAAGCATATCACCTAGGAACTCCAAAAGTATTATCAGCTCAGTTTTGACCAAAATTTAGTTACTGGGTTTTGCCTTTGGACGGGAGAATAGTGACACTGAAAGGTGTGTCATTGTTTTTACTATGGCCAGTTTGCTCTCTGCAGGTGTTGCACGTTGAACATATATTTCCTGTTTCATGCCTTAAAACCGGAAAAAACAACAACAATCCATAGCATTTTTGCTGTAAAGGATTCTTCATTCATCATTTTATGCAACGTTTGTAAGTTTGACAATGCATCTAAAACAATTCATACTGACTAAAATGTCATGTGTGATGTCTGTAGAAGTATTTTCATACATATTCGTTCATGCAACCTTAATGTAAAGAAGCTGGAGTTGTTAGCCTTAAAAAGATTCTAAAACACATTTACAAGAGTATGTGTTGGCAATATTAACTTACAATGGCATTATTTTGTATTGTTTTAATTTTTTAAATATATCAAAACATCACCGTGTAGTAAATGTGTCTGTTTAGTTGATTTGAGAACGAGCTTGCCGACGGAGTGGGTCCGCGGCGATGACTTCTTTTTTGTTTGATCAGACGTTTTATTGCTTTGTGACAGGCACATTTTGGAAACAAACTTTATACATCTGCAGCTTATAGTTTGGTGCAGCAAATGTATGTAAAAATATCTATTTCTTCTCAAATTTGTTGGGTGTTGCTTAAACACGGGTGCTCTTTATAGCCCGGGAAATATGGTAGGTGTTAATGGCCTGAATCTTATTTTTGCTTCTCAGCTGACTCTTCAGGATCTTCCTCACTTTCTGTTGGTATTTTGCTGTGGTTGAACCCAGGAAAAAGTAAAAGTAAAAGCTGGTCAAATAACAAAAAGCTGAAAGAAAAACTAAGGAAATGTGGGTTGTAAAGGCAGCGGTGGTTCCAGTAGTTCACTTAACACCTGAATTCGTGTGGAGACAATAAAAAAAAAAAAAAAAAAATGCAAATCATATAATTGAAAGGTGAAAGACAGACTATCCCATTCATGTTTTTTATTGGCATCTCCTTTGCCAATACATATTTGTCTTACTTCAAATAAAATAAATATAATAAAAAGACACTTTTTTGTATGGGTGTTTATAAAAATAATGGTACTGTCACATCTCTGATGTTGATCATTTACCTGCACCTGATGTTTGACACCAGCTTTACACAGTTAGAGATAAGAACAACAGATAAGAGTGTCATCTCAAGTGCAGTCATGTTACACACTCCAACAGCAACATTTTACAACATCTTGTTATTGTGCGCAATTTCATTGACATTTTTTTTTATTTGATTTAATGTTGCAGGCATTGGAAGACGACTTTGTGTGATTATGATGACAGGTGAACTAATCGATGATGGCCATGTGATGTTTTGGTTTGATAAAGATGAGTCGAGCACAAGATGCCCTTGTGTTTGTTTCAGTAGTAGGCGCTTACATTTTGATAAGGCTGTGATAAAACAGGATAAGGACAGTATCTTAAATATTTGCATGTATTGATTTATTGTCGTAAAACAAGAGATGAGCAGCAGCATGACCATTGCCACCATCCTGCCTTAAAAAAAGCTTGAAGACACAGGATTTTTACATTCTTTCTCACTAAATAAATCTAACATGAATTTAATCTAAAATGAGGTGATTTCAATCAATCAATCATCCATCCATCCATTTTCTACCGCTTATTATTCCCTTTTGGGGTCGCGGGGGGCGCTGGCGCCTATCTCAGCTACAATCGGGCGGAAGGCGGGGTACACCCTGGACAAGTCGCCACCTCATCGCAGGGCCAACACAGATAGACAGACAACATTCACACTCACATTCACACACTAGGGCCAATTTAGTGTTCAATTAATGTTTATTTATATAGCCCCAAATCACAAATGTCTCAAAGGACTGCACAAATCATTACGACTACAACATCCTCGGAAGAACCCACAAAAGGGCAAGGAAAACTCACACCCAGTGGGCAGGGAGAATTCACATTCAGTGGGACGCCAGTGACAATGCTGACTATGAGAAACCTTGGAGAGGACCTCAGATGTGGGCAACCCCCCCCCTCTAGGGGACCGAAAGCAATGGATGTCGAGCGGGTCTAACATGATACTGTGAAAGTTCAATCCATAGTGGCTCCAAGACAGCAGTGAGAGCCCCGTCCACAGGAAACCATCTCAAGCGGATCAGCAGCGTAGAGATGTCCCCAATCGATACAGGCGAGCGGTCCATCCTGAGTCCCGACGAGCGGTCCATCCTGGGTCTCGACTCTGGACAGTCAGTACTTCATCCATGGTCATCGGACCGGACCCCCTCCACAAGGGAGGGGGGGGCATAGGAGAAAGAAAAGAAGCGGCAGATCAACTGGTCTAAAAAGGAGGTCTATTTAAAGGCTAGAGTATACAGATGAGTTTTAAGATGAGACTTAAATGCTTCTACTGAGGTAGCATCTCGAACTGTTACCGGGAGGGCATTCCAGAGTACTGGAGCCCGAACGGAAAACGCTCTATAGCCCGCAGACTTTTTTTGAGCTCTAGGAATCACTAATAAGCCGGAGTCTTTTGAACGCAGATTTCTTGCCGGGACATACGGTACAATACAATCGGCAAGATAGGCTGGAGCTAGACCGTGTAGTATTTTATACGTAAGTAGTAAAACCTTAAAGTCACATCTTAAGTGCACAGGAAACCAGTGCAGGTGAGCCAGTACAGGCGTAATATGATCAAACTTTCTTGTTCTTGTCAAAAGTCTAGCAGCCGCATTTTGTACCAACTGTAATCTTTTAATGCTAGACATGGGGAGACCCGAAAATAATACGTTACAGTAATCGAGACGAGACGTAACAAACGCATGGATAATGATCTCGGCGTCTTTAGTGGACAAAATGGAGCGAATTTTAGCGATATTACGGAGATGAAAGAAGGCCGTTTTAGTAACGCTTTTAATGTGTGACTCAAAGGAGAGAGTTGGGTCGAAGATAATACCCAGATTTTTTACAGAGTCACCTTGTTTTATTATTTGGTTGTCAAATGTTAAAGTTGTATTATTAAATAGAGGTCGGTGTCTAGCAGGACCGATAATCAGCATTTCCGTTGTTTTGGCATTAAGTTGCAAAAAGTTAGCGGACATCCATTGTTTAATTTCATTAAGACACGCTTCCAACTGACTACAGTCCGGCGTGTTGGTCAGCTTTAGGGGCATGTAAAGTTGGGTGTCATCAGCATAACAGTGAAAGCTAATACCGTATTTGCGTATGACGTCACCTAGCGGCAGCATGTAGATGCTGAAGAGTACAGGGCCAAGGACCGAACCCTGGGGAACTCCACACGTTACCTTAACATAGTCCGAGGTCACACTGTTATAGGAGAC
This sequence comes from Nerophis ophidion, assembly GCF_033978795.1. Taxonomy (NCBI): domain Eukaryota; kingdom Metazoa; phylum Chordata; class Actinopteri; order Syngnathiformes; family Syngnathidae; genus Nerophis; species Nerophis ophidion. The sequence continues at coordinate 28,318,036 of NC_084612.1, forward strand.
GCACTGCATCCTATCAGTAAGATAAGAGTTAAACCATGACAGGGCTGAGTCTGACATACCAATTCGTATTTTGATACGCTCTAATAAAATATTATGATCGACGGTATCGAAAGCAGCGCTAAGATCGAGGAGCAGCAACATAGATGACGCATCAGAGTCCATCGTTAGCAATAGATCATTAGTCAATTTTGCGAGGGCTGTCTCAGTCGAGTGATTTGCCCTGAAACCGGATTGAAAGGTTTCACATAGATTGTTAAACGCTAAGTGCTCATTTAGCTGCTCTGCAACAATTTTTTCGAGGATTTTCGAAATAAAGGGAAGGTGAGACACCGGTCGGTAGTTTACCATGAGGTCAGGATTGAGGTTAGGTCTTTTAAGGAGAGGATGAATAACCGCTTTTTTGAATGCAACGGGAACAGTGCCCGAGGAAAGTGATAAGTTTATAATATTTAGCACTGATGGACCTAATAATACAAAAAGCTCCTTGATAAGTTTCCCAGGAAGTGGGTCAAGTAAACATGTTGTTTGTTTTATTCCATTTACACGTTGTAACAATCCTTCTAATGTTATTTCATCAAAACGAGAGAAACTATTTTGGATATTTGCAGTATCCGCCGTATATACAATCGTATCTGTGTTACTATAACCCCGTTGTAGCTGGGACGCATTGTCTTTAATCTCCTTTCTAATAAGTTCAATTTTCTTATTAAAGAACTTCATAAAGTCATCTGCCGAATGGGTGGAGCTACTGGAAGGAGTCCCTTGTTGGGTTAGCGATGCTACTGTACTAAACAAAAATTTTGGATCGTTTTTATTAATGCGGATGAGATTTGAGTAATAATTAGTTTTAGCTAAGGTAAGCATGCGTTTATAAGTTATTAAACTATCACTCCATGCTTGATGGTGCACCTCAAGTTTAGTCGTGCGCCATTTGCGTTCCAGCTTTCTACATAATAATTTCTGAGCTCTAGTTTCTTCAGTAAACCATGGCGTACGCCTTTTGGGAGCCTTTTTTAACTGCAGCGGTGCTATACTATCAATGGTTTCGCGCAGGGCGTTGTTAAAGTTGTTAGTGAGGTTATCAATAGAGCCCACATACTTTGGGAACGGTGCCATTACCGAGGGCAGTAGGTCCGCAAGAGTCGTCGTTGTGGCAGCATTAATGTTGCGGCTGCTATAGCAGTTATTATTATTATTAGCTTGCCGAACATGAGTCTGAACTTCGAATTTTATAAGGTAATGATCGGACATTACTTTAGTATACGGGAGTATCATAACTTTGGAGACGGTGATACCTCTGACAAGCACTAGGTCTATCGTATTACCGCTGCGATGCGTCGGTTCATTTATTATTTGTGTAAGACCACAGCTATCAATTATAGTCTGGAGCGCCACGCACGGTGGGTCCAATGGGGTATTCATATGGATATTAAAGTCCCCCATTATAAATATATTATCGGCGTGCGTCACTAGATCAGCAACAAACTCTGAGAATTCACTAATAAAGTCCGAATAGGGCCCTGGGGGGCGGTAGATAACGGCCAGGCACAGAGGCAGAGGTGTGGCAGACTTCATAGAAAGCACCTCAAACGATTTATATTTATTATTTAAGTTAGGACTAAAGTTAAAGTTTTCGTTGTATATTAGTGCGACATCCCCTCCCCTTTTGAGGTGACGGGCAATATGCGCATTCGTATAGTTAGGAGGGGATGCCTCATTTATCGCAAAAAAGTCGTCTGGTTTAAGCCAGGTTTCGCTAAGACCGATGACGTTAAGGTTGTTGTCTCTAATGACCTCATTGACTAATAACGTTTTGGGAGACAATGATCTGATGTTTAGAAAGCCCATATTATAGGTAGTGGGCTGTTTTAAGGAGTTGTTGATAAAATTATCCGTAGTAGCAATATTAATAATGTTGCGTTTATTATGCGCAGTGTACTTAAAATAATTACGACCATATCTAGGAATTGATATGACGGGAATTTTCAGATTGTCTACTTGGCGCTGCGATAAACTGAACGCATCATAATTTGCCACCTCAGTAGAATGCATGTCTAACTCTGACGTAGTCATAGACACAGTAGAAAAAATATTTTGTGAGTTGTGTATTATTCTACGAAAATTGCTATGTGTACAGGGATCATCCAGCCTGGCGCTGGCTAGTTCTAACTTAACTGACTCCATACCCAGGCTAGCAGGCTCTGTAATTGCCTGTGACCGGGCTTGCTCTAGTGCAGTTAGTCAAATGTGGCTCAATGCGAAGTCTATGTTCCGAGACAAGAGGATAGCGCCTTCCTGGTTAGGGTGAAGGCCGTCTCTCCTCAGCAAGCCAGGTTTGCCCCAGAAAGAGGGCCAATTATCAATAAACGTAAATCCCTGTTGTCTGCAGAAGCTATCCAGCCACCTGTTAAGAGAGACTAATCTGCTATATCTCTCATCATTGCCTCTCCCAGGCAGGGGGCCAGAGACAATTACTCGATGCCTGGACATCTTTCTGGCGAGATTACAAGCCCTGGCTATGTTTCTCTTTGTAATCTCTGATTGTCTCATCCTAACGTCATTGGAGCCAACGTGTATTACTATATTCGCATAACTAGTGGTGCGGTTAGTGGATCACTTTTCTCTAAATTATTGTCAATGCTCATGTGAGTTTCCAAACATATTATGCAAAAGGCTTTTATGGGTATCTTGCTATCTGCATTCCCTCTTTATTAAAGTAATGAACAGATATCAACTTTGGACCCAATGAACACAAAGTGGATCATCTCCATGCATGAATTTCCATGGCTGCATAGCGTAAAGTATAATTTATTAATTTCCTGCCACTTATCCAGTGGAGACCATCCCAGTGAGACAAAGCTGTGGGGTACAGCTGCGACTGATCAGCAGTCAATCATAGGGCATGTATAACAATGGCCAGCCGGTGTGGTTGTGCCACGCGTCCATCAGTATACCTCAAAGGCAACTTCAAGCAGTGACGTGCTGTCAGGGGAGGCAAGTGAGGCAGTGCCTCACCTGCCACAAGGTGACTTAACCACGAGATGTTCCAAAACAAAGTAATAAAATAAAATAAGTTTTAACATTTCTCTTTTGGTTTATGCTTTTGGTGTGGTTCCTGTATATTTTGCTAATTTTCATGGTCAAAATCGCTATTAAAACATTAAGCAGATAAGGGATCTTCCAGAATTATCCAAGTAAATGTGTCTAATTACATCTGAAACGCTCACACTGCCGTCGCCCGGAGCCATCGCTTTTTCTTTTTTTTTTGTGCTTCAGTCTAAATTTCCTCAACCACAAATCTTTCAACCTCGCTCAAATTAATGGGGAATTCTTCGCTTTCTCGGTCCGAATCGCTATCGCTGCTTGAGGCTATGATTATAAACAATGTGAGGATGTGAGGAGCCCTACAACCCGTGACGTCACGCGCACATCGTCTGCTACTTCCGGTAAAGGCAAAACTTTTTTATTAGCGACCAAAAGTTGCAAACTTTATCGTCGATGTTCTCTACTAAATCCTTTCAGCAAAAATATGGCAATATCGCGAAATAATCAAGTATGACACATAGAATGGACCTGATATCCCCGTTTAAATAAGAAAATCTAATTTCAGTAGGCCTTTAACGGCAATGTAGTAAACTAGATTCCCTTCTGTGCAATTACAAATACATGGACGCACACACAGCTGCTTGGCTTGTTACCAATTATCGCAGTCCAAACCGCCCACGTAACGTAAACTAATTTACGTAAAATGGCTGAATTCTATTACAAATTCCTATGATTTGTGTTTTATATTTACCAATGTGTGTTATACGTGCTACATGTCTTATATTGTGTACTTTTAGTCGTATTGTTTTTAGTATTTACTAAATGTTGTAGTCGTAATGATTTGTGCAGTCCTTTGAGACATTTGTGATTTGGGGCTATATAAATAAACATTGATTGATTGATTGATTGATTGATTTTTCTTAAAGCACAGACCAGGAATGGCAACCATAAATCATGAAGCATTTAGTATAATGTCAATTAAACCTTTCCTTCTATTCTAACCTAACCTAAAAAACAAAAGCCCAGTGTGTTTAATGTCTTTGAATTTTTTATTTTAGTCGTCTACCGTTGTTTTTTTGAGTCTAATATGAAACATATGTTTAATGTATCATAAGGTTTTATGTTAAATTGAAGCCGATAATGACATTTGTTTGGGGTACCCTTTATTTTGAAAAGTACCAAAATTATTTTGGTACCGGTACCAGAATATTGGTATAGGAACAACCCTAGTTTGTAGTTTGTATTTCTTGTTTAGTACTTAGTAATATTGCTACTTGCTTGATCTGCTCATCATTCAGGTTCTAAAACTTGTACCTTAAAGTGAAGTGAATTATATTTATATAGCGCTTTTCTCGAGTGACTCAAAGCACTTTTACACAGTGAATACCAATATCTAAGTTACATTTAAACAAGTCTGGGTGGCACTGGGAGCAGGTGGGTAAAGTGTCTTCCCCAAGGACACAATGGCAGCGACTAGAATGGCGGAGCGGGGATCGAACCTGGAACCCTCAAGATGCTGGCACGGCCACTCTACCAACCGAGCTACACTGCTCCATCCTACTTTTATTCAGGTTCAACAATATAAAGTCCTGATGATCATTTGTCCGAAAAAAGTCAATGTTGTCTCTAATAAAGTCTGCCATGGTTTGTAGTAGTTGTTATTGTTGAAGAAAATAGCAAACGTTCTGCTGCGTCTATGAAATTAATCTGCATCCGTATGTTTGATATGCATAAAATACGTAAGTATTACATGTTATTATTAATGTGCCTGTTACTACATTACATGTATGATTACAGCGTGTATGTAAAACATTGATGTAGGTTATATAGATTGAATTCCATTAGTGCCATTGTTAGTTGACTTTTGCTAGCATTTATTTACTAGTTAGAATGCATAAAAGAAAAATGTGTGCTTGTGTCACCTAACGATTGTGAATTATAGGCAAAATTCTTAAAAACATGCAGTTCCCTTTTAAACTCTAATAAGCATATACATAATTAATGTGCACCTCCTTCATTCAAGTTCATTCAATTATCTTCCAAAATGTGTGCAGGTGTTGTCTATCATGTTATTCCTTCCCCAAAAACACACTCCCTCTCTTAGCAATGATAACAAGCGTTGTGCAATCAGAGATGTTCTTGACGCGCTAAACTGACAGAATCACATGTTCCTGCACATGGTGCTGTGCCTTGGCCTTTGATCGCTGTGTGACTCACTAACAGCGGTCACATTTCACAGCATGCTCACAGATCTGTTAAAAATAATTAACTTAGACATGGTGGAGAAAGAAAAAAAACTTAATGAAGGTATATAAAGAAGAACTGTTAAATTTATGATTTAATGGCTGCAGAACACACGTGTAAAAAAAAACATATTTTACATCCAACAAACCCTTAACATTGAACTACATAAATATATATTTTTTCATGTTATTAATTGAGAATGTGTCTTCAAACAGTCTCTGCCACAACAAATAAAAAATACATATATACTGGACATGCTGCAAAGCCAACAATTACAAAATAATGCAAGACAGTAACACAACTATCAATTTTGTATAATTATACATTTGGGTTTAAAATGGCTAGGTTTGAGGTACATTAATTTGAAACTCTCAGACAAGCGAGTGTGTTTGCGTTTTCTTTGGCTATTTTTTGCAATGTCATCACAAAAGTGTATCAGTGATGGCAAAAGGAAACGTGTCCTGAGTCACGTAAAATCCAGCGGTACCATTTTTTGATACCCAGCGGACTGACTCAAAGCAAGCATGGCTGGCAGAAGTGCTCAAAAGTAAGGCTCTATTTTTAAAAATGTGCCAGTTTGATGCTATTTTTATTGGATATGCCATATGCATGCAACTGAATAGCATTATCTTATTTTAACACCTCCAAATTGTACTATATTGTTACGACAAAACAACTGGTGTATAATAAGTACAATACTTACAGTATAAACACTTTGAGGCATCAAAAAAACACAAGACTTGCACTTTCAAAGTAATGACAATTGACTACTTCCTGATTATTGCAACATTCCTGAGACAAAAATAAATTGAAACATACTGGCAAAAAAGACTCAGATGTGTAGGAAAATAAGATATGGACAACCCAGATATCAATATAATCAATCAATCAATGTTCATTTATATAGCCCTAAATCACTAGTGTCTCAAAGGGCTGCACAAACCACAACACAAACCACTACGACATCCTCAGTAGAGAACCTTGGAGAAGACCACATATGTGGGCAACTCCCCCACTCTAGGGGACCAAAAGCAATGGATGTCGTGCGTGTCTAACATGATACTGTGAAAAGTTCAGTCCAAAGCGGATCCAACACAGCAGCGAGAGTCCCGTCCACAGTGGAGCCAGAAGGAAACCATCCCAAGCGGAAGCGGATCAGCAGCGCAGAAATGTCCCCAGCCGATACACAGGCGAGCGGTCCATCCTGGGTCCCGACTCTAGACGAGTGGTCCATCCTGGGTCCCGACTCTGGACAGCCAGAACTTCATCCATGGACATCGGACCGGACACCCTCCACAAGGGACAGTGGGACATAGGAGAAAAAGAAAAGAAACGGCAGATCAACTGGTCTAAAAAGCTCAGTGTTTGTAGTTAAAACAAACATTTACATATTTTATCATTTAACAAATTAACATTTATTACCACATGAAAACACACATTTATCGTATTTTTCGGACTATAAGTCGCAGTCTTCTCCACAGTCCAGCGGGGGGTGAGACCCGGCCAAAACAAAACAAAAAAAAAAAGATTAAAAAAAAATTCTTTTTTTTTTTTTGTTTTTATAGTTTGGCCAAGTCTCACAAACTACAAAAAAAAGACGCGAAAAGAAGTCCGAAAAATACGGGTTTGTACCGTTGAATACTGGTATGATAAAATATTACCTGTGCAGTTAATCAAGATTAGGTGTCACCCAGTGTTTCAATCATGGGACGGCATGGCGCAGTGGAAGAGTGGCTGTGCGCAACCCGAGGGTCCCTGGTTCAATCCCCACCTAGTACCAACCTCGTCACGTCCGTTGTTTCCTGAGCAAGACACTTCACCCTTGCTCCTGATGGGTGCTGGTTAGCGCTTTGCATGGCAGCTCCCTCCATCAGTGTGTGCATGTGTGTGTGAATGGGTAAATGTGGAAGTAGTGTCAAAGCGCTTTGAGTACCTTGAAGGTAGAAAAGCGCTATGCAAGTACAACCAATTTATCATTTATTTATACGTTTTTTGGGGTAAAAAAAAAAGTTAATTCAAACTGATAATGACCAGCATTTTGGAACAGATTGAGTTTAAAGATCAGAAGCTAAACTGTAAACTCCAATAATATGCCATATTTCCAATAATTCCAGTGTTTTATCTTGCATACAACCTGTTTGAATAGTAATAAAGTATTGATGCAGTGTAGTTGTTTGAATTGAGCTGTGGTATTTGCTGACGCGAGGAACGATCCAAGCCCACTATACCGGGCTTCCTGTGAGATTTTCAATATTCATGTTGAAATGTGATGAAGTCATAGCTGAGTTCAGGATGAGCTAAGTTCGGGACCTTCCATTATGCCACAACAGAATCTGGACGCCCGGCTGATTATAAATCACCTTGGAAACACACGGTGATGCAAAATCCATAATGCCAACATCATGCTCGGAACCATATTTAAGTATTCAGAAGCATTGCTGCGATTGCCTGTTAGCATGCGTTTTGCATTTATTTACCAATTAAAAATGCATTTGGTATGGATTTGAGAGTACTATGCAAAGCTGCAGTGCTCCTGTAAACAGATTATGGTCCTGGGGGACAGTGTGGTATTGAATGACTAAATAGGCCTGCTATGATTTATGATAATGCATAAGAGAACAGGACCTGAAACTCCAAATGGGAATTGGAATATTAACATATCACTACTATTATATTTCTGTTGCTGTTAGTAAACTTGACCTAAACGTGCTACTTATCCATTTAATTGTATTATACCTCTATAAATGAGTTCTAATGACCAGTTTACGCAAAGAATGTGATGATGTTGGAAAAAGCGGAATAAAAGGAGAAGTTTCCTTTCCTCTAAAGGAATATGAGCGTGAAGCCAAGCCTGAACCTCAGCATGCTCTGATCTCCCAGCTTTAGCCTACACCCCATCACGAGGAGCCGCAGCCCATCTTAAACAGTGACTCCATGAGTGGGAGCGAGATGTTCATTAAGGTCTCTTTCATTTCATCTGACGGCTCCAACACTCAGAGCAAAGGGAGATTTGGGGCATCACTATATGTGACAGAAGAGCTTACAGAGGTAATCCCGCCTGCTTATCGGGGAATCATCTACTCTTCAAATTGTTCTTATTAACGGGTTTGCACTCGCACTTTGTGTAATTAACCAGTCTCTTAATTTACACTTATGCGCTTTAGTTTCTGCATTCAGCAGAGCAAACGTACTAAATATCTTTCATTCCGTGGCTCAGCTAAGTTTCTGTCTAAGGCCCGAGCTATTATCCATTTAGCAGTGGGTTTGCACGGACTTTAGAAGAAGTAGTATTGTAGTTTAGTATTACAATAGGACTGTGCTGCTACACCTCATTACAAGAGTTCCTGGCAAAGTCAAAGGTTTTTTTTCTATTTTCATTTTTAACCACAGAGTGACACTTTAAACTATTATATTTTCAGCTAGTAAAGTTAGGTTCACATCATCTATTTTTATTTAATTTGGCCTTCTCTTCACAAAATGGGTTCATGCAAGTTTTAATATGCAAGGTTTCACATTTTAGTGTGGGCTTTAAAAGCTGCAAATGGCACTATTTAAAGCAGAGTTGGGTTATATATTTTTTTCTTCCGGGGCTGTCCCTATTGTTCATAAGTGAAATGTATTCAAACAATACAATATGACTCGTGCAGATGTACTTACAATACAACCTCAATTTACCAACCTAATTGGTTCATGAACACGGTTCGTAGATAGAAAACTTTGCATAATGAAGCACATTTCTTCATATGAAACAACGTTAACATGACTAATGAGTTTCAGCCTTGAAAAAAGTCAATATTTTAGTAAATGTTTGTGTACTTTGAGTACAATATAATACTTTCCACAGTATTGTTTATTAAACAAACATAAGGAAGTGATGGATCAACTTTCTATTTAATGAAAAGTCAAAACAACATCAAATAGCTGAACTGTCCTCATTTACAGCCACTGTACTGACACGCACACACACTGTCCCAAACTCAGATTGAAATCAGAAAACTTCTTAAAGGGGAACTTAGCTTTTTGGGAATTTTGCCTACAATTCCAATTCTAATGAAAGACAAAAACACATACGTTTTTATTTTTTGTATGCATTCTAACTCGTAATAAACATTAGCAAAAGTCAGCTCACAATGGAGGTAATGGGAGTTGCTCTATTCTGCCTATAAAGTGCTCTATTAACATTTTATATCCATGTTGTAAGTATATATGCAATGTAGTAACAGACACATTCATAATAAGATGGCATATGTACATATTTTGCTCATTTTAAGCGTATAGCGGCGCAAACATTTTACAAACGCATCACAGTGTTTGATTTCACACATCCTGAGCAACAATAACGATAACATTGGGAGAAATTATGATACTAACCCTTATATTTTTGAGCCTAAATATAAGGAGGATGAGCTATAGGTTTTAAAAGCAGTGTGCAAAACAGATCCAGCAACAGTTTAACACTACTATAAGCATCAAAATAATAACTTACTGTATAATGTCTGCTCTCACTGGCATGCCAACTGATGAGATGTTCTTATCTTCCCATTTAGATGAAGAATTAATCACAATCGACTCAGAGGTTAAAAATAAGAACATTTTAAAAATTGTTTTAATTTGGGTTTTAAAGTTAATGTGGTGAAATTTGTCCTCTGCATTTGACCCATCCCCACTTCCTGGAAAGTGAGGGGAGCAATGGGCAGCAGCGGTGCCGCGCCCGGGAATCATTTATGGTGATTTAACCCCCAATTGTTTGCCATTTCTGGGTATGAGTATAATTTCAAAGTTTACAAACTGCTCGGTTTATGGCCACGTCCTTCTACTATCTAGGTCAGTGTTTTAAAACCTTTTTTGAGCCAAGGCACATGTTTTGCGTTGAAAAAATCCGGAGGCACACCACCAGCAGAAATCGTTAAAAAACAAAACTCAATTGACATTAAAAAAATCGTTGGATATGACTTTAAAAATAACCAACCATGCAGCAATGTAGCTCTTGTCTCAAAGTAGGTGTACTGTCCTGACCTGTCACATCACACTGTGACTTATTATGAGTTTTTTGCCGTTTTCCTGTGTGTAGTGTTTTAGTTCTTGTCTCGCGCTCCTATTTTTGTGGATTTTTCTTTTTTTTGGTATTTTCCTGTAGCAGTTTCATGTCTTCCTTTGAGCGATATTTCCCGCATCTATTTTGTTTTAGCAATCAATAATATTTTAGTTGTTTTTAATCCTTCTTTGTGCGGAGATTGTTGATTGTAAAATCATGTTCGAATGTACATTGTGGATGCCGTCTTTGCTCCACAGTAAGTCTTTGCTATCGTCCAGCATTCTTTTTTTATTTACTTTGTAGCCAGTATGGTTTTAGTTTTGTTCTGCATAGCCTTCCCTCAGCTTCAGCCTTTTCTTAGGGGAACTCACCTTTTGTTTATTTCTGGTTTCAGCATTAGATACCTTTTTACCTGCACACTGCCTCCAGCTGTTTCCCACATCTAAAAAGCAATTAGCTACCTGCTGCCACCTACTGATATGGAAGAGTATTACAGGGTTACTCTGCCAATGTCGAGACAGCACAGACAGTCAAGAACAACACATAATTTGCAGACTATAATTATTGGTTTGCAGAAAATATTTTTAACCCATCTATTCATCCATCTATCTTATCCGAGGTCGGGTCGAGTGGGCAGCAGCCTAAGCAGGGAAGCCCAGAGTCTCCTTTCCCCAGCCACTTGGTCCTTCTCCTCCCGGGGGATCCCGAGGCGTTCCCAAGCCAGCCGGGAGACATAGTCTTCCCAACGTGTCCTGGGTCTTCCCCGTGGCCTCATACCGGCCGGACGTGCACGAAACAGGGAGGCGTTCGGGTGGAATCCTGACCAGATGCCCGAACCACCTCATCTGGCTCTTTTTGATGTGGAAGAGCAGCGGCTTTACTTTGATCTCCTCCCGGATAACAGAGCTTCTCACCCTATCTCCAAGGGAGAGCCCCGCCACCTGGCGGAGGAAGCTCATTTCAGCCGCTTGTACCCGTGACCTTGTCCTTTCGGTCATAACTCAAAGTTCGTGACCATAGGTGAGGATGGGAATGTATATTGACCGATAAATTGAGAGCTTTGCCTTCCAGTTCAGCTCCTTCTTCACCACAACGGAGCGATACAGCGTCCGCATTACTGAAGATGCCACACCGATCCGCCTGTCGATCTCACGATCCACTCTTCCCTCACTCGTGAACAATACTCCAAGGTACTTGAACTCCTCCACTTGGGGCAAGATCTCCTCCCCAACCCGGAGATGGCACTCCCCCCTTTTCCGGGCAAGAACCATGGTCTCGGACTTGGAGGTGCTGATTCCTATCCTGCGAACCGATCCAGTGAGAGCTGAAGCCAATTAGGTGAAATTAGATAATCTCCCATGGTGCACCAGACTGTAGTGTGCTGTGGCACAGTGGTTGAAAAACACTGATGTCGGGGACAGGCATGATTTACAATCTACAAACTGTAGAATTAACTCTCACTTCCTCTGTATGTCAATATAGCAGCACAAAGTAGTTTGCTCTCTGTGACAATGCCGGCACTAAAAATAGTTTGTCTGCTTGGCTATTGTAATAACAATATGCTAATACTTAATAATACAATTCAGATCACAAGATGTACTTTTGTAAATTGAGCATTATTGGCATCTTTGAGATGTTTTTTTTTTTAGACAGCTTTATGTGCTCTTCTCTTACATAATGATTGTGATTGAAAGGCAAAATCCCCCCCAAAAAAGTGCAGTTCCACTTTAATTTTAACAGCCAGGTCGCTACTATGATAAAACAGAAACCCCATATACATAGTCAGCTAATCATCTTTGCATGCTGAGGAAGGCAGGGTAGGTTGCAGTGTCTACAACGCTGTGGATTGTAAAATTCTGCGACAATCTACTATGCATATTACATTAACCTGTAACGTTTTGGCATGGTGCGGTGATTTCGCTTCCAAGACGAGAAGGACATCAGGCAGCTTGCAAGTAATACAGTGTTTCAATCCAATACACTGGGCACAATTACAAACAGCAAGGAAATTCCCGAGAAGCTCAAGGCTAACGGAAGATAGCATAGCATAGCATGGAATCGAACAGGCATAGATTAGAACAGGGGTCACCAACGCGGACAAGATGAGTAGCCCGCTGGCCTGTTCTAAAAATAGCAGCACTTACCAGTGAGCTGCCTCTATTTTTTGAATTATATTTATTTACTAGCAAGCTGGTCTCGCTTTGCTTGACATTTTAAATTCTAAGAGGGACAAAACTCAAATAGAATTTGAAAATTCAGGAAAATATTTTAAAGACTTGGTCTTCACTTGTTTAAATAAATTCATTTATTTTTTTACTTTGCTTGTTATAACTTTCAGAAAGACAATTTCAGAGAAAAAAATAACACCTTAAAAATGATTTTAGGATTTTTAATCACATACATCTCTTCCACTTTTAAATTCCTTCCTGTTCTTTCCTGACAATTTAAATCAATGTTCAAGTAATTGTGTTTTTTTATTGTAAAGAATAATAAAATAATTTTAATTGAATTCTTCATTTTAGCTTCTGTTTTTTTGATGAAGAGTATTTGTGAAATAACGCTTAATCCGTTTTGGGGTCGCGGGGGGCGCTGGCGCCTATCTCAGCTACAACCGGGCGGAAGGCGGGTACACCCTGGACAAGTCGCCATCTCATCACAGAGCCAACACAGATAGACAGACAAAATTCACACTCACATTCACACACTAGGGCCAATTTACTCTTGCCAATCCACCTATCCCCAGGTGCATGTCTTTGGAAGTGGGAGGAAGCCGGAGTACCCGGAGGGAACCCACGCAATTACGAGGAGGACATGCAAACTCCACACAGAAAGATCCCAAGCCTGGGATTGAACCCAAAACTACAGGACTTTTGTATTGTGAGACAGACGCACTAACCCTTCTTCCACCGTGAAATATTTATTAAAACTTATTATGATTAAAATCCCCAAAAATAATTCTGGCAAACCTAGAAAATCTTTAGAATCAAATTTAAACCTTATTGCAAAGTCGTTTGAATTTCTTTAAAAAAATTTTGTTCAGGAAAATCTAGAAGAAATAATTATTTGCCTTTGTTAGAAATATAGCTTGGTCCAATTTGCTATATATTCTAACAAAGTGCAGATTGGATTTTAACCTATTTAAAACATGTCATCAAAATTCTGAAATAAATCTTAATCAGGAAAAATTACTAATGATGTTACATGAATTCTTTTTTGTATTTTTTCAAAAACATTCGAATTAGCTAGTTTTTCTCTTCTTTTTTTCGGTTGAATTTTGAAGTAAACTTTGTTTCAAAATTTTATTTTCATTTTATTCCTGTTTTTTCCTCTTTTAACCCGTTCAATTAAGTGTTTTTTTTTATCATGTATTCTCTACAAAAAACCTTCCGTGAAAGGAAAAAAAAAAATGTTTGACGTAATGACAGACAGAAATACCCATTTTTATATATATATATATATATTTTTTTTTTTATTTTTTTTTTTTATTTTTTATTTTTTGTATTTTTTTTATTTTATTTATTTATTTATTAAAGTTAAATTGAGCAAATTGGCTATTTCTGGCAATTTATTTAAGTGTGTATCAAACTGGTAGCACTTCGCATTAATCAGTACCCAAGAAGTAGCTCTTGGTTTCAAAAAGGTTGGTGACTCCTGAACTAGAGTGTAGCATGAAGCCAAACAAACAGTCACGTAAGGCGAACAAGAATCCTGCAAGGACTGGCGGCATGAGACAGTGATATCTAAGTGCATTATCAGTGAGGGCAACATGTGGGGACACTAATCAACAAAACAGAAAGAGTGTGAGCTCAAACACTCCTAGCAACGGGAACGTAAACAAACTAATACTAATGCAATAGATAGTAAAAAATGTGCGGCAGCAGTGTTTATGGATCTAACCAAAGTATTTGACACAATTAATTCCAGGATTTTAATAAAAAACCTAGAACGATATGGCATTAGAGGGTTAGTCTTAAACTGGATAAGAAGTTATCTAATGAACAGGAAACAATACGTGAAGCTAGGCAAACACATTTAAACAACGCTAAATATATCCTGTGGTGTACCTCAGGGATCAATACTAGGAACCAAGATATTCAATCTCTATATAAATGACATATGTAAAGTTACAAAAGATTTAAAGTTAGTATTATTTGTGGATGATACAACAGTGTTTTGTTCAGGAAAGAATCAATCAGTCAATCAATGTTTATTTATATAGCCCCAAATCACAAATGTCTCAAAGGACTGCACAAATCATTACGACTACGACATCCTCGGAAGAACCCACAAAAGGGCAAGGAAAACTCACACCCAGTGGGCAGGGAGAATTCACATCCAGTGGGACGCCAGTGACAATGCTGACTATGAGAAACCTTGGAGAGGACCTCAGATGTGGGCAACCCCCCCCTCTAGGGGTCCAAAAGCAATGGATGTCGAGCGGGTCTAACATGATACTGTGAAAGTTCAATCCATAATGGCTCCAACACAGCCGCGAGAGTTCAGTTCAAAGCGGATCCAAGACAGCAACGAGAGTCCCGTCCACAGGAAACCATCCCAAGCGGAGGCGGATCAGCAGCGTAGAGATGTCCCCAACCGATACACAGGCGAGCGGTCCATTCCCGACAAGCGGTCCATCCTGGGTCTCGACTCTGGACAGCCAGTACTTCATCCATGGTCATCGGACCGGACCCCCTCCACAAGGGAGGGGGGGACATAAGAGAAAAAAGAAACGAAGCGGCAGATCAATTGGTCTAAAAAGGAGGTCTATTTAAAGGCTAGAGTATACAGATGAGTTTTAAGGTGAGACTTAAATGCTTCTACTGAGGTAGCATCTCGAACTGTTACCGGGAGGGCATTCCAGAGTACTTGAGCCCGAACGGAAAACGCTCTATAGCCCGCAGACTTTTTTTGGGCTCTAGGAATCACTAATAAGCCGGAGTCTTTTGAACGCAGATTTCTTGCCGGGACATATGGTACAATACAATCGGCAAGATAGGATGGAGCTAGACCGTGTAGTATTTTATACGTAAGTAGTAAAACCTTAAAGTCACATCTTAAGTGCACAGGAAGCCAGTGCAGGTGAGCCAGTACAGGCGTAATGTGATCAAACTTTCTTGTTCTTGTCAAAAGTCTAGCAGCCGCATTTTGTACCAACTGTAATCTTTTAATGCTAGACATGGGGAGACCCGAAAATAATACGTTACAGTAATCGAGACGAGACGTAACAAACGCATGGATAATGATCTCAGCGTCTTTAGTGGACAGAATGGAGCAAATTTTTGCGATATTACGGATATGAAAGAAGGCCGTTTTAGTAACGCTTTTAATGTGTGAATCAAAGGAGAGAGTTGGGTCGAACATAATACCCAGATTTTTTACCAAGTCACCTTGTTTTATTAATTGGTTGTCAAATGTTAAAGTTGTATTATTAAATAGAGGTCGGTGTCTAGCAGGACCATTTTTTTGGCGTTAAGTTGCAAAAAATTAGCGGACATCCATTGTTTAATTTCATTAAGACACGCTTCCAACTGACTGTAGTCCGGCGTGTTGGTCAGCTTTAGGGGCATGTAGAGTTGGGTGTCATCAGCATAACAGTGAAAGCTAATACCGTATTTGCGTATGATGTCACCTAGCGGCAGCATGTAGATGTTGAAGAGTACAGGGCCAAGGACCGAACCCAGGGGAACTCCACACGTTACCTTAACATAGTCCGAATTCATACTGTTATGGGAGACGCACTGCATCCTGTCAGTAAGATAAGAGTTAAACCAAGACTGGGCTGAGTCTGACATACCAATTCGTGTTTTGATACGCTCTAATAAAATATTATGATCGACGGTATCGAAAGCAGCGCTAAGATCGAGGAGCAGCAACATAGATGACGCATCAGAATCCATCGTTAGCAATAGATCATTAGTCAATTTTGCGAGGGCTGTCTCAGTAGAGTAATTTGCCCTGAAACCGGATTGAAAGGTTTCACATAGATTGTTAAACGCTAAGTGTCCATCTAGCTGCTCTGCAACAATTTTTTCGAGGATTTTCAAAATAAAGGGAAGGTGAGACACCGGTCGGTAGTTTACCATGAGGTCAGGATCGAGGATAAGTCTTTTAAGGAGAGGATGAATAACCGCTTTTTTGAATGCTAAGGGAACAGTGCCCGAGGAAAGTGATACGTTTATAATATTTAGCACTGATGGACCTAATAATACAAAAAGCTCCTTGATCAGTTTCCCAGGAAGTGGGTCAAGTAAACATGTCGTTTGTTTTATTCCATTTACACGTTGTAACAATTCTTCTAATGTTATTTCATCAAAACGAGAGAAACTGTTTTGGATATTTGCAGTATCCGCCGTATATACAGTCGTATCTGTGTTAA
Source organism: Nerophis ophidion (assembly GCF_033978795.1). Taxonomy (NCBI): domain Eukaryota; kingdom Metazoa; phylum Chordata; class Actinopteri; order Syngnathiformes; family Syngnathidae; genus Nerophis; species Nerophis ophidion. The sequence goes on from NC_084612.1 coordinate 28,334,736, forward strand.
TAGAACCCATTTGTAGCTGGGACGCATTGTCTTTAATCTCCTTTCTAATAAGTTCAATTTTCTTATTAAAGAACTTCATAAAGTCATCTGCCGAATGGGTGGAGCTACTGGAAGGAGTCCCTTGTTGGGTTAGTGATGCTACTGTACTAAACAAAAATTTTGGATCGTTTTTATGGTATAGCTCGGTTGGTAGAGCGGCCGTATCAGCAACTTGAGGGTTGCAGGTTCGATCCCCACTTCCGCCACTCTAGTCACTGCCGTTGTGTCCTTGGGCAAGACACTTTACCCACCTGCTCCCAGTGCGACCCACACTGGTTTAAATGTAACTTAGATATTGGGTTTCACTATGTAAAGCACTTTGAGTCACTAGAGAAAAGCGCTGTATAAATATAATTCACTTCACTTCATTTTTATTAATGCGGATGAGATTTGAGTAATAATTAGTTTTAGCTAAGGTAAGCATGCGTTTATAAGTTATTAAACTATCACTCCATGCTTGATGGTGCACCTCAAGTTTAGTCGTGCGCCATTTGCGTTCCAGCTTTCTTCATAATAATTTCTGAGCTCTAGTTTCTTCAGTAAGCCATGGCGTACGCCTTTTTGGAGCCCTTTTTACCTTCAGCGGTGCTATGCTATCAATGGTTTCGCGCAGGGCGTTGTTAAAGTTGTTAGTGAGGTTATCAATAGAGCCCACATACTTTGGGAATGGTGCCATTACCGAGGGCAGTAGGCCAGCAAGAGTCGTTGTTGTGGCAGCATTAATGTTGCGGCTGCTATAGCAGTTATTATTATTATTAGCTTGCCGAACATGAGTATGAACTTCGAATTTTATAAGGTAATAATCGGACATTACTTTAGTATACGGGAGTATTATAACTTTGGAAACGGTGATACCTCTGACCAGCACTAGGTCTATCGTATTATCGCTGCGATGCGTTGGTTCATTTATTATTTGTGTAAGACCACAGCTATCAATTATAGTCTGGAGCGCCACGCACGGTGGGTCCAATGGGGTATTCATATGGATATTAAAGTCCCCCATTATAATTATATTATCGGCATGCGTCACTAGATCAGCAACAAACTCTGAGAATTCACTAATAAAGTCCGAATAGGGCCCTGGGGGGCGGTAGATAACAGCCAGGCACAGAGGCAGCGGTGTGGCAGACATCATAGAAAGCACCTCAAACGATTTATATGTATTATTTAAGTTAGGACTAAAGTTAAAGTTTTCGTTGTATATTAGTGCGACCCCCCTCCCCTTTTAAGGGGACGGGCAATATGCGCATTCGTATAGTTAGGAGGGGATACCTCATTTATCGCAAAAAAGTTGTCTGGTTTAAGCCAGGTTTCGCTAAGACCGATGACGTTAAGGTTGTTGTCTCTAATGACCTCATTAACTAATAACGTTTTGGTAGACAAAGATCTGATGTTTAGAAAGCCCATATAGGTAGTGGGCTGTTTTAAGGAGTTGTTGATAAAATTATCCGTAGTAGCAATATTAATAATGTTGCATTTATTATGCGCAGTGTACTTAAAATAATTACGACCATATCTAGGAATTGATATGACGGGAATTTTCAGATTGTCTACTTGGTGCTGCGATAAACTGAACACATCATAATTTGCCACCTCAGTAGAACACATGTCTAACTCTGACGTAGTCATAGTCATAGCAGAAAAACCATTATATGAGTTGTGTATTATTCTAAGAAAATTGCTATGTGTACAGGGATCATCCAGCCTGGCGCTGGCTAGTTCTAACTTAACTGACTCCATACCCAGGTTAGCAGGCTCTGAAATTGCCTGTGACCGGGCTTGCTCTAGTGCAGTTAGTCAAATGTGGCTCAATGCGAAATCTATGTTCCGAGACAAGAGGATAGCGCCTTCCTGGTTAGGGTGAAGGCCGTCTCTCCTCAGCAAGCCCGGTTTGCCCCAGAAAGAGGGCCAATTATCAATAAACGTAAATCCCTGTTGTCTACAGAAGCTATCCAGCCACTTGTTAAGAGAGACTAATCTGCTATATCTCTCATCATTGCCTCTCCCAGGCAGGGGGCCAGAGAATATTACTCGATGCCTGGACATCTTTCTAGCGAGATTACAAGCCCTGGCTATGTTTCCCTTTGTAATCTCTGATTGTCTCATCCTAACGTCATTGGAGCCAGCGTGTATTACTATATTCGCATAACTAGTGGTGCGGTTAGCCTGTCGTACGTGTTTACTAGGCCTGTTGCGAGTTAGCTCCCTAAGATTAGCTTCAATGTCAGGTGCTCTGCCCCTGGGAATACACTTAATTGTGGCTGGTTTGCTAAACTTTATGTTTCGGGTGATGGAGTCCCCTATGACTAAAGTGTGGTGCCCGGTAGACTGGAGTATAGGACTAGCTAAAGGGCTAAATCTGTTATGCATCTCAACCGGTACACCGTAGCTTGTAGGCCGCTTAGGGCTGCTTCAAGCTGGGCTAGTTAGCTTGCTACAGCTAACGCTAGCAGATGTGTCCGCAACATCTAAAGTTACAAAATTACACTGCTCTAACTGGCGGACACGGCTCTCTAGCAGAGCCAACCTATCCATGAGTAAAGTGCACGAGGCGCAGGAAGCCATACTCACAGAAACTTTCCGTCGCCGAGTGGAGTGCCAGCTGTCTTCGGGAAGTGGTGGTCACGGTGGCGGGGGAGTAGCTTCCTTCAGACCGGCCCTGCCTTTCTCCGCTAGCCTCGTTAGCTTAGCAGCTAGCTAGCTGAGGGCGGAGTGGTGAGACAGAGATCGGGTGATTTGCAAGTTAAATTGAACTATTAACTATGTTCGAGAAGTTATAAATAAAGCTGCAAAACAGTTTAAAGCACACAGACAGAATGATACTTAGCTTTTTTGCAACAAGAGCAGTCAGCAAAAGGGCAAAGAAAACTTGGAAAGAACACACAGAAGATAATACAATTAATAACATAAAAAATGAACAAATAAAAAAAAATGGTTTGACAAAAACAGACTATCATTGAATCTCAGTAAAACTACAATAATTCTATTTGGTAACAATAGAAGAGAAAGTCAAACACAAATACAAATAGACGGAATAGAAATTGAAAGAGTAAATGAAACCACATTTCTAGATATAATGATTGATGATAAATTGAACTGTAAATCTCATGTAAAAAAATATACAACATAAAGTAGTAAGAAAAACGTCAATAATGAATAAAGCCAAGTATGTTCTAGACCAAAAATCACTTCATATTCTCTACTGCTCACTAGTGTTACCATATCTGAGTTACTGTGTAGAAATATGGGGAAATAATTACAAAAGTACACTTCATTCACTAACAGTGTTACAAAAAAGATCAGTTAGAATAATACATAATGTTGGATGTAGAGAACATACACACCCTTTATTTATTGAATCAAAGATACTGAAATTCCACGACATAGTGGAATTGCAAACAGCAAAAATTAGACACAAAGCAAACTTTAACTTGCTTTCCAAGAATATACAACAATTCTTCTCAACAAAAGAGGAGGAATATAATTTAGAGAAAAATGCAATTTAAAACATTTTTACGCACGTACAGCACTTAAGACCTTCAGAATATCAGTATGTGGAATTAAATGGTGGAATGGATTAAGCAAAGCAATCAAACAATGTACTAATATGATCCACTTCAAGAAATTCTTCAAACTTAAAGTGTTTACAAAATACAAAAAAGAAGAATCATGATAAACATTCTGATTTTATTCACCCGTTCATTCTTTCATTCTCAAAATATTCGTACTTATCTCATCGTACGGAATAAAACTTACTTTACCAATTATGTATGTATTTATTTTTATTGTGATTACTTATGGAGTATATTGTGAATACATTGAGAACAGGAAGTAAGCAAAAGTTTTAGCAACTGTTATGTAAAAGAAAAGGAGTAGGATTTAATAAGCTCTGCTTCTTCCTACTCCTTTTCGAACATGTTGAAAAGAGAAATTGGAAATTGTGATATATCACGTTGTATGCTTACATGTTCGAAATAAACTCAAACTCAAACTCAAGGAGGTCAAGTAGCGGTATGAAAAGAACTAAACACAAAACCTAGGAAAATCTTCCTGGATTAACAGTGTGTTAGCTGTGGAGAACATCAGATTTGGTGGAGGCTGCTGCCTCTGAGACAGTCGAACTGCAATTATGCAAATGTAATCCATGAGAAGGCAATCATTTAATGTTTACAGTAAGTAGTTACATGTTTTACAAAGAGCTGCTAACATGGTAGACCGTGTCAGTTAGTTAGTTAGTTACTAGCAGTATTAACAGCAGATGACGTGCTGACAATGCCCCTGCATTTGGGTTAATACTCACCCAGGTCTTGGAAAAATCAGAAATGTGACATTCATTTAAAGTTGTCATATCCTCTGCTATTTTGTTTCGTAATGGTAGTATTTCCTCCCTTTGATGAATTATCGACTTTGCAAGTTACCCTGATGTCATCCCCTCTCGTGAAATGTAACTCTTAAAGGCCTACTGTAATGAGATTTTTCTATTTAAACTGGGATAATAGGTCCATTCTATGTGTCATACTTGATCATTTCACGATATTGCTATATTTTTGCTGAAAGGATTTAGTAGAGAACATCCACGATAAAGTTCGCAACTTTTGGCGCTAACAAAAAAGCCTTGTGTTTACCGGAAGTCGCAGACGATGACGTCACATGTTGATGGCTCCTCACATATTCACATTGTTTTTAATGGGAGCCTCCAACAAAAAGAGCTATTCGGACCGAGAAAACGACAATTTCCCCATTAATTTGAGCGAGGATAAAAGATTTGTGTTTGAGGATATTGATAGCGACGGACTAAAAAAAAAAAAAAATTAAAAAAAAAAAGTTAAAAAAAAAACGCAATTGCATTGGGAAGGATTCAGATGTCTTTCGACACATTTACTAGGATAATTATGGGAAATCCCTTATCTTTCTATTGTGTTGCTAGTGTTTTCGTGAGTTTAACAGTACCTGATAGTTGGAGGTGTGTGTCCACGGGTGTCTTGACGCCAGTGTCTCAGTGAAGTCGACGGGAGCTTTATGGACGGCGCAAGATCAGCTGATCTCCGGTAAGAAGCGACTTTTTACCACAATTTTCTCACTGAAACTTGCTGGTTGACATCCGGTCGGGATCCATGTTCGCTTGACCGCGCTCTGATCCATAATAAAGTTTCACCTCCGGGAATTTTAAACAAGGAATCACCGTGTGTTTGTGTGGCTAAAGGCTAAAGATTCCCAACTCCATCTTTCTACTTTGACTTCTCCAATATTAATTGAACAAATTGCAAAAGATTCAGCAACACAGATCTCCAAAATACTATGTAATTATGCGGTTAAAAAAGACGACTTTCAGCTGTGTGTGTGTGCAGCGCTCATATTTCCTAACAGTCCGTGACGTCACACGTACACGTCATCATTACGCGACGTTTTCAAGAAGAAACTCCCGGGAAATTTAAAATTGCAATTTAGTAAACTAAAAAGGCCGTATTGGCATGTGTTGCAATGTTAATATTTCATCTTTGATATATAAACTATCAGACTGCGTGGTCGGTAGTAGTGGGTTTCAGTAGGCCTTTGAGTGTTTATGCCACTGGAAGCCGTGCGTGGTGAGCTCATCTGCACCACAGGGATAGGTAAGGGGACGTTTGCAAAATTGGCAAACTATTCCCAGGTTTTGAAACACTGGCAAATGGTTCTCAGCAAGAACTGGTTTTCAATTCTCATCCCTAATACTTGCTGTTTAAAAAAACACAGGGATCCCTTCAGCAGAAGGCTCTCCTTGAACAATCAACAGAGGAAGACAAAAACATGTGTGATACTATCATGACAGGGTGTTTCCCTTTGTTGGTTCTGTTATAGGAACCTTTGAAATGTAATTAGATTTTATCAGTCAGTAAAAAAAAGGCCTTGTGTCGGGGTCAACTGTATATGTCATGTGATTACAACATTAAACTCTGATAAGGGAAGCATTTCAGTATGAATGAAAATTCGGCCTTTGGTCTTTTATGCTCTTTCGTCTATTCTCACTGCCGGCTTGTAAAAAAAGTAACGACACTGGCAAACAGTGAGACCGCAAGGGAGCCCAAAGTATCTGTTTGGGACTTTTGCAAAATACATTACAACACAATGATGACCTCTACATTACAGCTGTAGGCAAGAAAGTTAAGGTTAAGGTACCAGTATAATGGAAAAAAACAAGTTGTCTCTATATGTGATTTATGAAATCAAAAGACTCACAAAGTTTGCGAGTAAATAGACGTGATCAAAATAGTATAAATCTCACAGAGATTACAGAGCCATTTTGATTTTAATGAGCAAGCCAGTTACTTGATCTGTAACATAGCGGGAGGAACCACAGATCCTTTCCCTACCAACAACATTGCTAATCAAGCAAACTTAGTGAGAGCCAACAACGATTAATTTGGGGAAAATTATGATCCATAACCTTATATTTTCAAGCCCAAACACTAAGAGAATGAGCAACAAGTTTTAGAAGCCGAGTGCTAAACTGATGCAGCTTTATTGAAACAATATAGCATTAGCAGCATTGTTAGGTGCTAAACATACAAACTAAGCATAATAAAACAAACACCGTACAATTTCCACTTTCACTGGGATGTCAACTGACGGGACGCTCACATAATCCAGTTTGGATGAAGAATCAATCACAATCCTCAATAAGGGTTAAAAAAAGTTGCTGCAACTATAGCGTCTTTTTCATCATCTCGGGGATGTAAAAGTCAACCAGCCTCTAGGTCCATGACCACATGTGTCCGCTACCAGGTGAGAGATGCATGAGCTATAATCTAGAATTGCTTTTAGGAAGTTTGAGAAGAACCAAAAGCAAACGTCGGATTAGCGTGTCAACAATGGCAGTGTAAACTAACATTAGCTCACTGCTATCAATGCGCCACTAAAATAAGCCTTATGCGTTTGTGCTTATAATAACCATATCACCCATATTTGGTTAATTTTCAAGTCACCACATGTAAATGGAGTGTTGTAGGGGGTTTCTGGATGTTTTGTGGAGGGTATAATGGGTTAATCTGTTGACTCAATTGTTAGCTCCTTATTTACAATTTCACAGCTTCATTTCAGAGTATACAAGAGTCATAAAGTAAACAATAACATAGTACTCCTTTAGTGCAAGACTGCCTGGTATACTGTATAACAGGAAATTATACACTGGGCTCAATCTGCCCTGCTCTAACGTATTTGTATGTGTAACACAAATGTGCTGCAAGCTAGTGGTGAGTGCTTGAAGTGGACTAGCAGACAGCCAGAGCTTCTGAAAGGCTGCGTAGAGACAAGCTGCAATGCTTGCGCCATGCAGGGCAGACTATCCACACCAAACTCCACTGTAGCTTTTGCCATATTGCGTACATTGTCCCTGACCACAACATGGGCTTTCGCCTTGGGGTGGTTTTTGTTGTATTTTTGTTTTTTCTCGGCGGAGTCTTTAAGTGACAACTCTGTGGTACTATTTTTTTTCGGTGTTTGCTTTTCATTCATCTTCCGCTCGTATTCATCGTGTACCTCCTTATGATTCTTGAAGAGGTGGGAGATCAAATTGCTTGTATTAAAGGAATACGTGTTGGTTCCTTCTCGCATAACCAACTATTTGCAGTCATTGCAAATTGCCAGTTTTTTTATCCGTTAGACACACTTTAAAATGATCCCAAACCATAGACATGGTGTTGTTAGTAAGTCACCGAGCGAGCTCGCTTGTTAGCCAGGCTGCAGCACCGGCAACAACACACTCTTGTTGTTGTTGTGCTCCGCTCGCGGCGGTTTGATGAGGTCATCAAGAGTCGCCAGTAAACCTCTCATGCTGCAGTCGTGCTGCAACTCCTGTGTTGTGTGTGGGACAGGGGAGAGGGAAGAGGGGAGGGGCTGCTGACTGGGAGACGCAACGTCCACGTTTTACCTGATATGTACCGCTCCGTACAGCAGCGTTTTAAAAAGTCATTGATGTAACTTTTTGAAACCGATACCGATAATTTCCAATATTACATTATAATGCATTTATTGGCCGATAAAATCGGGAGGCCGATATTATCTGCCATCTCTACAATGAAGCATCAACTTTTTTTTTTTTTTTACCATTTTATTGATACTTTAAAGCTGGAGGCTGAAAGTGTACAATTACATTAGTCCAAGGGCCAGAATTGTTCCCATCAAATATTGTAAAGGCCAGTATTGTTAAACAAAGCAATACCATAAAATATATTAATACACCTAATATTTTAATGATATGATGACCCAGACTGGGATGTAAATCGTTCACCCCCACCAGTCTAAGGAATATTAGTCCAGGTGGCTTGGCAGAACAAGATTATCAGGCCTTGGTGGAACATCCGTTGATACGAAGAAATTGTGTACCTAATTAAAACTATAGTATGTGTAATTATAATATTAACAGTGTTGGTTTTATGAGAGTCAAATCAACATTCTTACAGTGCAGTTCAGTGATTAGGAATAGCCTTAAAAGTTTCATGATGTTTTAACAAGAATATTAATATCCACAGTCGGGGTCAGCCTGACTTGTCAGGAGGCCCGTAAAGACCATCAGCCTGTCGCAAGCTGAATACATATTGAGTTTGAAACTGTATAAAGTAGATTTAAATGTACAAACCCCGTTTCCATATGAGTTGGGAAATTGTGTTAGATGTAAATATAAACGGAATACAATGATTTGCAAATCCTTTTCAACCCATATTCAGTTGATTATGCTACAAAGACAACATATTTGATGTTCAAACTGATAAACATTTTTTTTTTGCAAATAATCATTAACTTTAGAATTTGATCCCAGCAACATGTGAGAAAGAAGTTGGGAAAGGTGGCAATAAATACTGATAAAGTAGAGACATTCTTATCAAACACCTATTAGCATGCACACCTGTGGGATGTTCCAAATAAGTGTTCGATGAGTATTTCTCAACTATATCAGTATTTTTTGCCACCTTTCCCAACTTCTTTGTCACTTGTTGCTGGCATCAAATTCCAAAGTTAATGATTATTTGCAAAAAAAAACAAATGTTTATCAGTTGAACATCAAAGATGTTGTCTTTATAGCATATTCAACTGAATATGGGTTGAAAATAATTTTTTAATCATTGTATTCCGTTTGTATTTACATCTAACACAATTTCCCAACTTATATGGAAACGGGGTTTGTATATTTGAAACACTATTCTAACATTTAAAGAGTAATATTTAGTAGATTCAGCAAGACTTCGAAACGGCCACTCCAGCTGCTTACTTGGACTCTGCGACCTTGTTGTTTGAGGATATATGTGAAATGAAGGAGGCAGTAAAACGAACATAAAGAAGGTGAAAAAAATTTAATATTTGCTATTTACTTTGATACATGCTGTAATATAAGCCAGCGACACGCCATTTCTGCTATTGGCCATAAACCAAGTGAACCAAAAGCTAACGCTAACAGCCTAACGTTAAATCTGATGTGTTCGAGAAGACGACTTTCTGATTGTTGGGCAGTGAGGACAAAAAAAGGACTTTTTATGTATACTTCTTTTGAAATTATATTGTTTTGTATTTATTGTTTTTTATTTTATTTACATAACCATCCATCCATCAATTTTTGACCGTTTGTACCTTTCTGGGACCATGATTGTCACACACACACTAGGTGTGGTGAAATGTGTCCTTTGCATTTGACCCAGCCCCTTGTTCACCCCCTGGAAAGTGAGGGGGGCAGTGAGCATCAACGGTAGACGCGCCCGGGAATCATTTTGGTGATTAAAACCCCAATTCGAACCCTTAATGCTGAGTGCAAAGCAGGGAGGTGATGGGTTGCATTTGTATAGTCTTTGGTTTGAACTCACAACCTACCGATCGCAGGGCGGACACTCTAACCACTAGGCCACTGAGTAGGTTGTTGAATTGTGACTTTTGAGTCATATTTTTTTTACCTAACCATTTCTAAAATGTATGATTTAAGTAGTCTTGGGGGGAGGAAAATTCCTCAAGTAAGCTAAAGCCCCCTGCTGTCGTATACCAACTACAGTTGGATTAGGGAGCAACAACCAATGAATGGGAACTCCGGTTGCTCCACAATACCTGGAGGACAGATTAGCGTGCAAAACATTGATTAAACTTTGACTTGTTCATAATAACAGTATGTTTTAATGCACATAATCAAAAATATATATTGCTACATTATGGCCCTTTACTGGTGCCACCAATTCGGACAGGAATACCGCTCAATTAATGTCATTCCAATTTTTCTTTAAGGGATATCGCTCTGATCTACAAAATGAAAGTTTCCCCAAATGAATGCTAAAATTGTTCATCTCGGTTTTAAGTCTGTTTACTACATTGGAAGGAAGCTCACAGATTTTATGTTGTAATAACCATACGCACCAAAATCAATAGTGTGAGAGGCGAGCAATAACAAGGAAAATAAATCAGCAAGACTCAAGAATTTGTAAAAAAAAAAAGAAGCAAAGAATAGTTAGTTATTAGAATTATTACAACTAACTTTTTATAGTGTTCTGTTCCTACTGTTCGCCAACTCTATTGGCCCCTTTTAAAACCTTAATTAAAACAGCCTACTCTACACCCCAGTTTTTTTGGGACCCCTGTGCTGTAGGATTATGGGATTATATCAGTAGGGTCCTGCTTGTGAAAGCCCTCGCGAGCAGCCAGTGTACAGCTGAAGAAATCATGTGGCACAGTGGAATCCTATGAGGAATTCTTACATGCAGGTCTAATATATCCATAGCCTTTGTAAGCAGCACAGCAGGTGAGCATCCAACACTATGTTTCCATATCGGCTCACGTGCAAGCATACAATGATAATCCATATATTGAGTAAATTAATACCATTGAACTAGAATGTCACACATGCCCTAAAGAGGGTGTTGTGTTGTTCTCCCTTAACTGTAGCACAATTAATAATAAGACCATCACTGGTACAATTACAGCTGTTTGCAGGAGCCAGAAATCTCTCCTGCGGAAGTTCGATGCGTCTAATTAAACTGCCGTCGTCACTTTAGCCCGAGAGTCTCAGAAGATACATTTCCCATCCAATTAAAAGGATCATTTTATGAGTTGAAAAAGCCTGAGCAATTATTCTATCTGGATTGAAGCGCTTTCTATCGAGCGGTGGCCCAGGCTGTTCTAATATTAGTGCTTGTACTTAAAAGCAGGAAAATAAAGGGGGCAGAGATTATTGTACTTTCTTGACGGGAGGAGTGTCGGCCTCCTACTGCTGCTCTCTGTGTGGCCAACCACTGTGTGCCCTTGGCCAATGCAGCACACTTTTTCATAGGACACACACACATGCACACACACATGCACACACACACAGGCACATTTATTAATTTATATTATAGAATGCACACTATACCCGCTGAAGATGCGCGGTTTGCGGTCTCATTTGTGGAGTCGGGCGGGTGACATGACGAAAAAATAGATCTTAAATAGATTCGGGCGGGTGGCGGTTGAACCATTCCGAAATATTTCATATACATAGTTCAGGGATCGGCAACCTTTACCACTCAAAGAGCCATTTTGACTTGTGTCACAAAGTAAAGAAAAATATGTGAGCCACAAACATTCCCACGAATATCTGCTGGTGGTCACCCAGTAAACAAGCATTAGAGCGTGCTATGAAGCCATTGCCCTAGACGCTTTCTACAACATGTACAAACTGCTTGCCAGTCCAGCAACATGTTATACATGGTTTCCGCAGATACACGCACACGACTGCAAGGCATACTGGGTGACACAGAGTACACTGATGGTTGTGATATAAACAATTTTAACACTCTTACTAATATGTTCCACACTGTGAAGCCACACCAAACAAGAATGACAAACACATTTCGGGAGAACATCCTCACAGTAACACAACATAAACACAACACAACACATACCCAGGATCCTTTGCATCCATGACTATTCCTGACTATATTATACACCCCGCTAACACCAAAGTAAGTTGGGCGGGGTTGGGGGCGCGGGGGTGTAAAATATATTGCAAACAAACGTTTTTGTTTTCAATCTAAGCACTCTAGTATCGATCATATAGTTATACTACCCTTGTTTCTACTACTAACAATTTATGAATGAAATCACCCTCCTCTTACATCATATAGTGTACTGACTTTGACAATTCTGACGCACCAACAGTTGTTATATTAACCTCTCTCAAAAATCGGATTAATTTACGTGTTAGTTTCATATTGCTTACTTTCGGCTGTAACGTCATTTCATCTATCACTGGTTTCTTGGTGTTGTTTAAAGATAGGTTAGCAGTTAGTTTAGCTGTTAGCATTCCTGCTTCAGATAGGGTTGCCAACTGTTCCTTGAAAAACAGAATTGTCCGGTATCTTTAAACAAAAGCACACATTCCATATTGAGCTGTCAAGGGACGCATGTTTTCCCGTATTTTATTACCCTGAAAATAAAAAATATCAATAGATTTTTCCGAAAGACAATATAGCTTCAATAGCTTTACAAGTCTGTAACAGGATAAACCAATGGATGCCAGGGTGAATTTTCTGGCATCTCTTTGTTTTGCCTTGGCTGCTTTCACTGCTTCAATATGGCAACAGCTAGCTTGCTAAAATGATCTGCCTGGCTTCTTGTAATCCAAATGTGACTTTTTAATTTTAAGGGAAGAATAGGGGAATGCAGAGATCAGCTTTGTCCCAAGGAGAAGCTACATGGGGCTATCACGTCAATGAGGTACATGCTAACTTCATAGTATTAAGTGCCATTCAATAACTCTGCTCTCTTGTTGGAATGTAGTTGCCCACCAGGGGGTTCTTTGGACCACCAAACACCGACATGAGAGCCCGATTCAGGTTCGCAATACAGTTTTTTTTTTCCCACTGAAGTGTCTGTGTTGCTTTTCAGCAAATGTCTTTTTGTGGCTGTCCGTCTTGCTCTCGCTCCAACTCAGCTCAAACACGTCTCTCCTCCCGGTTGCTGCTTATACAGAACGACAGGTGATTAGATGACAAGACCCACCTGGGCCATCTACGCACCTGTCGCTGACTTCGAGGCCGGTCTTGGCACACCATGTTCCGCTGCAGGCCCGCAGGCCACGCCCCCCTTCACAGTAGTTAGTCATAGAACTGGGACCCAATCTTATTGAAAAAAGTGTTGACTTTGATTTGAGAATCGTTTTAAATGGAGAATAGATTCTGAATTGAATCGTTACCCATAATAACTTTATTTAATCGAGCGGTGCCCAAAGATTCACAGCCCTAATATACTGTATACAGTATCAGTCAGAGGAGATTTCCATTTGTGATCGTTTATTGTTATATTAATGGCAAACTCAATTTTACACTTGCGTGTGTTACGTCTTGAGTAAGGAGTGGATCCCAAGATGCAGAGACGGGAGGCGGCGATGAACCACAAAAAGAAGATGGTCTTTAATAAGTTCAAAATGGATAACTCAAGGCGATGGGGCAAAAGCGCACACCATGGAAGAGGACTTAAACTGAAGGAGGACTCTCGATGGTCAGCAACAGGTTCGACAAAAACTTATCTCGCTTACTGGGGAACTAGGGAACAAAAATACCAGAAGTAAGGAATGGTGATTAGAAAAGAGATGGAACGTACCGAGTTGGTTGGATGCGAGTTGAGCATGCGGGCATTGGAAAGCACAGGAGTCATTAACCGGCGAGGAGCAGCTGACTGTGGTGGACTTAAATAGAGCCGTGCAGTGAGTAGTCGCAGGTGTGCCTAGTTGGAACTAATGGATGGAGGAAAATAACACAAAAGCAATACGGAGAAGACAGGAAAATACACAACAGTGTAAGTCTAAAGAATGCTTAAAACTAAATGTGTGTCATATACTTTAAGCTTATTAGTTCTAATTAGTGTTTACACTTGTAAGACTGCTATATTTCTACCATGTTCAACCTTTGAGGTTCTGCTGTATGCTGGTTCTTTAACAAAAGAAATATTTTGACTTTCTAATATGCTGAATCTGCGATTTTAATAGCTATGCACAGCGGCTCTTAAAGGGAAGTTGAGGTGAATGCAATTTTGACGTGCCCTAAATGCACTCGCACCATGGCTCGTAAACTTCGTGCCACAGATGGTTTAAACGGAGCTGATGCGATGTGACCTTTCACACGAGACCTGATAGCAACGCTTGCCCGTCTGTGCCAAAACACAATGAGAAACAGCTACACTACATATCCAGTCCACACACATAAATCAGGCCTCCCACTAAGTCCAGCAGTGTGCTTTCACTCTCCATTATATTCCCAATTAGTGTGGACTCACAGAATTTAACATCATTTTCTCTTGTATGACCCACCGTTTACTGCACCACTGTGACTGTATTAAGACAGGAGGCTGCAGATTATTTTAGCCAGAACTGCCAGACTCAGAAACGTTTTTTGTTTCTTCAAGATCATTGAAATCACAACCTGGTCTGCCCCTCATACTGCCCCACAACACAACAGAAAAGCGAAACAACTATTTTAGTTGGATGTCTTTGTTTGTAAAAATAAATAAAAATGTATTCATACATACTAATTGGATTCCCAGACTTTCCGGGCTACAGAGGGCACCGGTATTTAAGCGGCACCCACCAAATTTTAGACAAAATAAATATTTTTGCAAATATTACCCACACGGGACAATAAACCGCAGATATTTAATGGTAAAAAATATTTTGTAAATATTTATTTACATACCTTAACTCAGTGGTTCTCAACCTTTTTTCAGTGATGTACCCCCTGTGAACATGTTTTTAATTCAAGTACCCCCTAATCAGAGCAAAGCATTTTTGGTTGGAAAAAAAAGAGATAAAGAAGTAAAATACAGCACTATGTCATCAGTTACTTATTTATTAAATTGTATAACAGTGTAAAATATTGCTCATTTGTAGTGGTCTTTCTTGAACTATTTGGAAAATATATATAAAAATAACTAAAAACTTGTTGAAAAATAGACAAGTGATACAAATATAAATAAAGATTTCTACACATAGAAGTACAGTGCCCTCTTTGGGGATTGTAATAGAGATCCATCTGGATACATGAACTTAATTCCACACATTTCTTCACAAAAAAAGATATCTTTAACATCAATATTTATGGAACATGTCCACAAAAAATCTAGCTGTCAACACTGAATATTGCATTGTTGCACTTCTTTTTACAGTTTATGAACTTATATTCATATTTTGTTGAAGTTTTATTCAATAAATATATTTATAAAGGATTTTTGAAAAGTTGCTGTTTTTAGAATATTTAAGAAAAAAATCTCACGTTCCGCTTGGCATACCTTCAAGTACCCCCAGGGGTACGCGTACCCCCATTTGAGAACCACTGCCTTAACGGTTTAAAAACAGTGCCTTTCACACAAAACAAACAAAACAGAAGGCATCGTCATGCACCCACTCGCTGCTGAAGCTAGCTTTTCAATCCGCTAAACAGACTCAATAAATCCATAGTGAAGTTTTGGTAAATTTGAAAAACTAAAACATTACAAAAAGAATGCCATTATCATTAAAAAATACTAACACAGACACGTGTATAAGTGTTAGCACAATTGCTAATGCTAACAAGTCTAGCCTTATAACATAACCATAACTTGTACAATAATGCATGAAAACACTCCTACAGACATCACACCGGATGGTTTAGTAAGTATGGATAGTCCTGGTTGTATTCTGAAACTTATAAATGTTCCTTGGAGTGATGAATGAGAATCTTTGCAGAGCAGAAATGCCCTATGTACGGTTACACTTCTGGTTCAAGGCATGAAACTGGAAGTACATTTTTAACCCGTAGCACCTGCAGTGGGCGAACTGGTACAAAAAATGGCGCCATAGCAAAACCAATAACACACCTTTTCAGTGTCTTTGTCGGTGTAATATGTAAACTTTTTTTGGAATCCAAAACTTTATGGCTGTTAGCAAAGAACAATTCATAAATTAGCTCGACCCTTTAATAAGCCACAATGTTGAAAATGTAAATAAAAAGTTGCGGCTTATAGTCCGGAAAATACGGTAATTACAATGTATTTACTTTTATATCTTATTTGCCTTATCCTTGTACTTCTCACTACTATAGTATGAGAAACACAATTTTGTCCACCATATGTAACATAAGGGTTGTATGAAAATTATAATAATAAACCTTGAGACCACAATGGTTCTTTTCCAGGTATTATCACAAAAAGCCATGCAAAAATTAGCAACGTTAAAAATCTGAAACATTTTTGCAAACAAATTCAGCAACACGTCATTTATTTTGTTCAATATTTTCATCAAAGTCATGGCTCCTAATATTCCTGAGATGTTTCCAATTGCTAAATAAATGAAGACAACTTGTTTTTTGTCACAAAAAAATCAGTGTTGATACATGCCAAAAGAAAAAAAAAAATCTTTAAACCTTCAAAAAATTAAATGGTGTGAAAAACATTGTGACGATTTTACATAATCATGAAATCACACACACAAACAACAGACAGACAGACATACAAAACAGATTCCCAAGAACAAAAAGGTGCCCATTCTGTTATTTTACAACATACTTATTGTCATAATCACAAATGACAGTTTTGACTTTGTTCGCCAGTTTCCTGTATATTAATTAATTTCCTGTGCCTGTGTTCCAATTTGTTTGTACTTCCATTTGTATTCCTTGTTTCTCTTTCTGTTGCCTGTCAGCACACCTGTTTTCCATGAGTGAATCTGGCTAATTCATTTTCACCTGTTACTCCTGCTGGATCATTGTGCTTTGTTCACCTGCTGCACTAGATTTGTTTATTACTACCTGTGTTTTCCCTAATTAAATTGACTTCGTGCCTGCACATTGGATTCTTTGCTGTGCACCCTAGTGTCTAATCGAACACAAACACATGAAAGTAATACTTACCACTGTATATTTCACTCCAAAACAATACTCTTTGATAAAATGTAAGACAACCGTTTAATAAAGTTTTGATGATAAAGCCAGTACCACTATCATTTTATAACATTGACAATGAACAATGTCTTTGTACACATTCCTATTAAATTCTTGTGCAACTAAGATTCTTAAGCTTTTAGGGGCATTTGACCCACATTTATTGATCAACTTTAATGAACAACAATCATTGAATTGATTTGTGTGTTTTCTAATTTCTCAGAATGTTTCAATGTCAGTGTTGCACTGAGATGAACATTTTTCTTTAGCTGAACCTCAGCGTTTCATAACTAATGTCATGTTGTATACCTTTGGACATTAGACGAGTTGAGACTGAATTGACAGCACCTCTTCTAGTAGTGCTTTGATCAGTGGTTCTCAAACTGTGATACATGTACCAGTAGTGGTATTCGGCTTCCATCTAGTGGTACGCTAAGTAATCACTTGCTGAACGAACAGTGTTTTATTTTCCTATATTATATAAATCATAACTAAATACAATGATTTGCAAATCCTTTTCAACCTACATTCAATTGAATAGACTGCAAAGACAAGATACTTAACGTTCAAACTGGAAAACTTAGTTACTTTTTGCAAACATTATGTCTGTGTTAGTTTGTGACGAACCCCAAGATGCAGAGAAGGAGGGAGGCATTTTGCAGGAAAACATGATTTAATTTAAAACACTAATACAAAACAAACAAAGGGTACAAACAAAAAGCGCGCACGTGGGCGGATAACAAACAAAAAGGAAGCTAGCAGGTATCTAGCAGGAAAACAGAAGTCATACTTTTAATAAAAAAACAAACTGGAAGCAGGGAACAAAAAACAGTAAGCTACAAACATCAAACGAATATAGCTTACCGCTACGCTGCAAAGACATGACAAGGTACAACACGACAGGAGCGATAATAAATGACAAGAGCGACACGAAGTGACAGCGAGAAATCAATGATCCAGCACTGACTGGAGGACAAAAACAGATACAAATAGGTGTGGGCTGATTGACGCCAGGTGTGGCCAGGTGCTAATCAGCCGCAGCTGAGGGGAAACAAAGCACTCAGGGAGACAAACAGGAAGCTGAACTAAAATAAGAGTGCTGACAGGAACTAAGGACAGGAAATACTAAACACATAGAGGAAAAACTAAATCACAAACAAACTGTCAGAGGCAAGCCTGACATATTAGCTCATTTGGAATTTGATGCCTGCAACATGTTTTAAAAAGCTGCCACAAGTGGGAAAAAAGACTGAGAAAGTTAAGGAATGCTCCTCAAACACTTATTTGGAACATCTCACAAGTGAACAGGCTAATTGTGAACAGGTGGTTCCCATAATTGGGTATAAAAGCAGCTTCCATGAAATGTTCTGTCATTGACAAACAATGATGGGGCGAGGGTCACCACTTTGTGAACAAATGCGTGAGCAAATTGACAAACAGTTTAAAAACAACATTTCTCAATGAGCTACTGCAAGGAATTTAGAAATTTCACGATCTACGGTCTGTAATATCATTAAAAAGTTCGGGGAATCTGGAGAAATCACTGAACGTAAGCAATGCTAGGCCTATAGGCCAAACCTGGGCAATTATTTTGAATTGGGGGCCACATTTAGAGAAAACAATGTGTCTGGGGCCGGTATATCTAATACAAAACCTCACAATAATGTCTAATTGAATGCTAAACACGTTATGACAGACCGCCTTAAAAAACGTAATGGAATTTTACATTTTTCTATGAACGATGAAACACTGAATACTGACAAAATATGAATGTCACACCCGCTTTCGATGACCAGATGCCTGAACCACCTCATATGGCTC